>NC_056739.1:1191363384-1191471851 GCF_019279795.1 Protopterus annectens
TTCCAGGCTGAATGCCACCGATACAGGCTTTATTACTGAAGTAGCAAATTTGAAACAGAGACTAGTTGAGCGTGGTTATAGCCCCCATGAGGTTGAATCTAACCTCATGAACATTAGTGAACTTAGATCAGACAAGGCAGCCCCTTACTTTGGACCAAGGATAAATGTTGAGAAAGCTATATGTGATAGGGGATCTGAGGTTAGGGTTTCTTTACCCTATACCACTGACAGTCCAGCTATTAAGAATATTATAAATAAACATTGGTCTGTTCTTTGCACTGATGAAACCATCAGGAAGGTAGTAGGAACGAAGCCTCAATTCCTTTTTAGGAATAAACTTAATTTAAGAAGGATGCTTTGTTATTCCAAAAAGCAAGGACAACAATCCAACCTTACTTGTACTAGACCTTGTGGGCACTGTAGTTATTGCAATTTTATAGATACCAATATTAATTTTTTACACCCTGATTTACATACTACATTTAGTACCCAGGTGGATGCTACTTGCAATACCTCCAACATTGTATATCTGGCAGTCTGCCAGGTTTGCAATGCCTTCGATGTTGGTAAAACGAATAGTCAGTTTAAAGAAAGGATTCGTGAGCATATCTATCATATTAGAAAGGAATCCTTGCATAATGCCCTAGCTAAGCATGTAATGCAGTTTGGGAGTGATCATAATTTTTTATTTAGAGCCCTGGAGATCATCAAACCTAACATTCGGGGGGGGGGGGGGTGGGGTGATATTAGGAACCATACTGAAAGTAGAGAGAGCAAATGGATCATCAGGTTGAGAGCAGACAGAGGCTCTGGCTTAAATGAGAGAGCCTCAATTAAACCAGCACTTAAGAAACGTAGGAATATTAGATTTTAGTGTTAGATTTCTTAGACATTTTTGGTATGTTATATTTTATGAATGGACTGTCTAGATATGTGTTAGACATTTATATTCAGAGATAGATATATATTATTTCTTATATTTTTATATTTTTTATATTTTTTTATTATATATTATACATACATATTTATTATAGACCCATCAATATTGTTATAATTTTTGTATTCATGGATGACTTTTCTATGTGTTTCTTTTTGCACCTGTAGATATGTTGTGTTTTAGTTGTATTTGTTGTCGTCCATTCCTGTATTCGTGATTTTAATTTGGAGCTGCATATGATAGGTCAATAGTAATTGTTTTTTGTATATATATATAGGGTTCATGGGTACTGGTCTTTGTGATCTGATGAAGCTCATTCGAGTGAAAGCGCTTATCTGACCTGCAGTATTTTATGTTCTAATAAAAGTTCCTGGTTCACATTTGAGCTCTGCTTCGCTCCTGTCCTTGTGCTTTATTAACAAAATATTAGACAAAAATAACCCAAGTAAACACAAAATTCAGTTTTTACGTGATGATTTTATTTAATAAGGAAAATAAATATCCAAAACTACATGGCCCTATGTGAAAAAGTAATTGACCCACTTGTTAAATCATGAAGTAACTGTGGTTAATCACATGTTTGGGAAAGTTGAGTTCAATTTCACTAGCCACACCCAGGCCTGATTACTGCCAGACCTGTTGAATCAAGAGATCACTTAAATAGAACCTGTTAGACAAAGTAAAGTAGGCCAAAAAATCTCAAAAAGGAAGACATCATGCCCCAATCTAAAGAAATTCCAGAACAGATGAGAAACAAAGTAATTGACATATATCAGTCTGGAAAAGGTTACAAAGCCATTTCTAAAGCTTTGGGACTCCAGCAAACCATGATGAGAGCCATTATCCACAAATGGAGAAAACATGGAACAGTGGTGAATCTTCCCAGGAGTGGCTGGCCTAAGAAAATTACCCCAAGAACGTAGAGACGACTCATCCAAGAGGTCACAAAAGAACCCAGAACAACATCTAAAGAACGCAGGCCTCATTTGCCTCAGTTAAGGTCAGTGTTCATGACTCAAACATAAGAAAGAGACTGGGCAAAAATGGCATGCATGGCAGAGTTCCAAGGTGAAAACCACTGCTGACCAAAAAAAACATAAAGGCTTGTCTCACTTTTGCCAAAAAACATCTTGATGATTCTCAAGACTTTTGGAAAAATATTATGTGGACTGACAAAACAAAGTTGAACTTTTTGGGGAGGAGTGCATCTCGTTACATCTGGTGTAAAAGTAACACAGCACTTAAGAAAAAGAACATCATGCCAACAGTCAAACATGGTGGTGGTAGTGGGATGGTCTGGGGCAGCTTTGCTGCTTCTGGACCTGGACGACTTGCTGTGAATGATGGAACCATTAATTCTGCTCTCTACCAAAAAATCCTTAAGGAGAATGTTCGGCCAATAGTTCGTGACCTCAAGCTGAAACGCACTTGGGTTCTGCAGCAGGACAATGATCCAAAACACACCAGCGAGTCCACCTCTTAACGACTTAAAAAAACAAAATGAAGGTTTTAGAGTGGCCTAGTCAAAGTCCGGACTTGAACCCAGTTGAGATGCTGTGGCATAACCTTAAAAAGGTGGTTCATGCTCAGAAACCCTCCAATATGGCTGATTTAAAACAATTCTGCAAGGAAGAGTGGGCCAACATTCCTCAACAGCAATGTGCAAGACTCATTGCCAGTTATCAAAAATGCTTGACTGCAGTTGTTGCTGCTAAGGGTGGCACAACCAGTTATTAGGTTTAGGGGGCAATTACTTTTTCACATAGGGCCATGCAGATTCGGATAGTTTTTTTTCCTTAATACATAAAATCATCACTTAAAAACTGCATTTTTTGTTTATTTGGGTTATCTTTGTCTAATATTTACATTTGCTTGACGATTTGAAACATTTAAGTGTGACAAACATGTCTAAAAATAAGAAATAAGGAAGGGGGCGAAGGGGGGCAAGGCTAAGGATGAGCCTTGAGTAGCAGCACTTTCTCTCAGCTCTGCCTTAACATATCTTTTATGACAGGAATTTTTAAACATAACTAACTAAAAGCATTTTTTTATATATTTGGTTTCATTTAATAGTCTACTTAGTATTATATATTTTTTTAATTTATTTTAACTTTTCCTGCCAAAAAACAAGAGACGAGTTTCTGGCATCTGGCTTCAATATGAGCTTCACAAAATCTTCTCATCAGGGCTCAGCATTAAAAAAGGAGCTTCAAACTCTCTTAACTATTATACAGGAATTATCAACAAAAATTGACAGAATGGACATAAAAAATTATAAATTTAAAGAAACTAATTCACAACAAATGGAGACTTTACATCAAGATCTTAAGCAACAGAAGAAACAAATTACAGGTATAGAAACATCATTAAACAACATAGATAGTAGAATACAACAAAATGAACATAACCTGGAATTTCTTTTAAAGCAAAACTCCCTGCTTCAATCAAAAATAGATGATCTAGAGAATAGATCATGAAGAAATAACATCAGGATCTTTGGGCTACCAAATAAACTTGAAGAAAATAATATGGAGAAATTTTTAACTTCACGAATACCTGAGATTCTACAGCTTCCTGAGGTGCTTTCTTTCGGTATAGAAAGACCCCACAGGTCCTTGTCTACATCTAAAAATTTCAAAAGTAACTCCACAAAATCTGTCATAGTCAAATTCTTATCAACACATGATAAAGAAATAGTGTTAAATCAAACACGCTTTGATAGTGATTATTCTTCAGCTATCATAACTAAAAGGAAATGATTCTTACAATTGCTCAAAGAACTTAGAAAAACACAAAGTCTCACCTGCTTTTCCCTGCAAGGTTGAAAATCTTCCTTCAAGATGGTCCGAAGGTATCTGATGAGTTAGATGCAGCTATCCAATACATAAAATCCAATAAAATAATGGAAAAAATAGATGAAATGGACTGGGCTAGTTCAAGTCTTAAAAGAATTGCTGAAAATGGTGCCTGGAAAACAGTTGAACACAAGAAGAAACTTAAAAAATAATTTTAATTTTTTTTTTTTTTTTTTATATAATATAGAAATTTTGTTTCTTACTTGCATATGATTTTTTATGACCCAGAAGTCTAGGAATATGAAAATGGTTCAACAGGTGAGTGTTGTTTTAATCTTTTTTATTTTATATTTTAGGCTTGTGTCACTCATTGACTAGCTAATTGGTTTCTCTCAATAGTTATCAGTTCTTTGTTTTAACCTATATCCTTATTAGTACTTGTAGTTTCTCGTCATATACAATTTTAAAATATACAGTATACTCCCTATATAAATATCCTTTATAAATATTATATGCTGTTAAAAAATGAAAAAGGTCTGATTATTCTCCCTTACTTGTTTTTATATATATATTTTAACTGCATTAGTTGAATATTATAATGTTTGTTGACATTAAGAAGCTATTTATTATTCTGGCTAGATGGCAGGTATTATTGTTGCTGTTTTTCTTCTTTATTTTGTTAATACATTGTATATATAAATGTACTGAGATTTGCTTTTGCTTTAGTCTCTTTGTTTATTTGTCTAATGTACTTTTTTTGTTACACATCTTCTTATGGTTGTAGGGAATATGTGGTAGATATGTTGTTTGTGCTTTTTCATATGATTTCCCTATTGCGATTTTGATTAGTTGCTTGTCTCTGTTTGGAGCCAATGGCTATAGTTGTGGTATTGGGATGTGGATTATTTTCAATCCTTAGGCTTGTACTGTTTTTTAAATGGGTGATTAGTGTTGGTGGCTTCATGGGATATCCTCGTGTCTGATGCTGTATCTATTTCATTGTGTTTTGTTGGTTCATGGCTTGGAGAAGTAACAGACCTGGTGTTATAATAGACCTGGGAATTTATTTATTTATTTTTTGTGCTACTACCTTTAGAAAGGGTTTTAACTGTTGCTGGAGTGTCTCGAGCAGCTCTCTAGTCTTCAGACGACTTGTGTGGTGTTTGAATTGCTCACAGTTTCCCGCTGGAACATTTAAAATTTTGTTTCCCCTGCAACGAAGCAGCGATATGTTCCTCACACATCCTTGTCTCCTCTAGAGACGCATGACGTCATCAATAGCTCGACGGACTTTCTTAAAGAAACAGTTTATAATTCCAGCAACTCTCGAAGATTGTATGATCACTATTCGGATTCAGTCGTGAATATGGGACATTTGTCTTTTTCCCTCCTACTATTGGTTAGTCTGAAATCCCTGTATGAGGAGGTTGAGAGGTATGATTAAATGTATTTTACAGCTAGGCACAAAGTACAGAAGTAAAACTGTTGGCAATGCATTCCTACTGCTATGTAAACATCACTAGTATATTTTGAAATGTATTGCTACATTTCAGATCACCTGCAATTATATTTGTATAAGTTAAATAATGACTGCATTTTTCTTTCTTCTTTTTTTTTACGTTCCTTAGTTTCAACTTTATAGTGTTTCTACTTATTCTTGTAAGCTGTGAATGACTTGGTGTTTGCGTATTGTCGCACCCATGTACACTAGCTAGTTCCGAAATGTTTTTTTGTAATGAATGAGATGCTACTAAGTGGGATCGACGTGGACACCTCTCAGTTGTCCCTGATGTGGTTTCAAGGTTTGGCTCTGTCCTTCTTAGTACCAGACTGATATGTTTAAAGGATATGGTAGTAGATTCTTAATAAAAGATATTTTGTGTCCCTGATTGCTTTTACTGGACATGTCTTAGATAGTTTAGGATAGGGGCTGTGTTTTATTTTTTTGGTTAAAGAACTCCCTAATACACTTATTTTGGGATGGAAATCATTGTAAGCAGTTGCATTTTTTGAATGGTCAGTTGTATTTTGATAAGTGTGTGGCCAGCAGTTCCATTATAGAGGGGGCATTTGGCTCTTGTAAGGAAAATGGGGTTTGTTTATTCACTAGGATTAGGCACAGTCAGTAAAATGTTTGCAGCAGCGTAGTATATGTGTTTTGTTTGATTTTATTTGAGATATGTTCCCTTTTATTAATAACTTCCAGGTAGATTATAGGTTCATATGTTGGTACTAGGCTATCGGCCCTAGGGCCTATACAAGCCTAGCCATAACAATTCCCTGGATATTTCTTCCCACAATATTTACTTCCCTGGACCCTTGTCTAGCAGGGCGACTGACGTGATCCCCGGGGTGAATTTCCTATCTCCCATCCAATCGTCAAGGTTGCTTTTGAACAGGGCCAAGGAGGCACTCTGCTTGACATGTATGGGCAGTCTATTCCAGAGAATGGGGAGTCTCTGGGTCAGGAACCTATCCATCCAGCATGTTTTGTTCATTGTGATGACAAGGTTTGGATCCCTGGAGCATGTAGCTCTGAGGGATTGGGATTTCTTTAAGTGGAGCATGTCCAACAGCTCAGGGTTTGACATGGCCTTGTATGTTAAGCAGAGATCGCCTCGGAGTAGACGATATGCCACAGAGTATAGCTGGAGTTTTTTTTTAGACGGTCAGCATAGGGCATCTGCTTTAGGCCTGTGATTCTTATCACTCACTCTATGCTGCAGTTGTTAGATAACTGACATATCCATCTAACGAACACCTTTTTGTTGGGTAATTTCATTGTCGAGTGATGCTGTAGTGGTCAAGGATGGATGAATGATATCTGGGTTATCTCTCCAGTTTCTAGGGTTGAGTGTTGGTGGTCTGTAGGTAGATAGTAGCCATAATTTGAATGAAATGTTGGAGATAATCGGAGGCTGTCCTGTGCTGCTTATGTCCTAGATTCCATGAGCTGACTGGAGAGGTTTGTGGGGGGAGTCTGTTTTGCACATTGTGCTTTAAAAAGTGGTTGTGATGATATGCAAATATTGATAAATCATTAGCCCCTTGCTCTGACTGTTTCCAATAGTTCTCACTGCCCCTACAGTTAAACATTTCCTTTTTTTTCCCTTGCTTCTTAATGGTTTCCAAAATCTACTTAGGGACTCTGTTTAATGAATACCTATCTGAGACAGCTATTGCTTTATATTCAGACTAATCTCTCATTGTTACTGCATTCATATTAGAGCATATATTATTGTAATTTCTCTACATATACATAGTTGTACACAAGAATACATCATAAGTTACTGAATGCCAAGATTATGGATGTGGAGAATCTCTTAATCCTTCTATTAGCCGAATCATTATTAGAATTGTATAAGCCAATTGTTGGGCAGCGGTTTTATAGCATAAATGTTTCTTGCTACTGATGTTTTAGCCTTGTGATAACATATTTACAAGTCACTAGGCTTATGAATAACCTTTTTTGGCTAATGCATTATCTGCCAACTTTTTGATATAATTTTGGGCCATTTTCATCTATCTAGTGACTTATTTTCTATCTTCCAATCTTCTGCTGATTGCGATGACTGTAGTCTCTTTGAATAAATTCTACACTATACTAGGAAATGTGACATCAGAACATTCATATTGATTTACTAAACTTAAATAAATAAATATGCCTTTTGCAGAAGGATATTATACAATTTGTTTATATTTTTTCTGCTGATTTTAAACAATACTGGTGTTAAAGGTTACAAAAATATGTTAATTAAATGAGTTTTGCACATATTCCCTAGGTTAACAGCTCTACAGAGTTAAGTTTTAGTCTTAGTATATAGTCTAACTGTATATAGATCCTTTTTGTTATAATTCCTATACTAGTTCTACTATAATTTACTGTCTACTGATTCACAGATTTAGTCCTGAAAAAAAAGTACATTCCTAATTTTATAGCTAACTATGATAACATACATTTAGCATCTATATAATGTGTTATTCATTGTTGCAATTTATTACTAGTTAACTTGTTTATTAGTTACTGTAAAATAAAGTGTAAGATGAGTTAACTTTTGTTTTGAATAACACTGACATTCCTATTTATTAGCCATATTTTTAATTATGAAGTAGTTCATATTTAGGTGGAGCTTGACAGAAATATGCTGCTAGTTGGTTTGTTAATGTCACTCAGATTGGGAGTTTATAACACCAGGTGGGTTTTAGAGGGTTTCATTGTTAGAAGATTTTCTTATAACTTTTTGATAATATTGTTTCTGATGTTCACTATAACATGTATAATAAAATGTTATTTAAATATCTTAACTTTAAATCTCCTTTCTATACTTCACACTCTACAAATTGTTGTATTCCTTAATCTTTCTAGCACCATCTCGTAGACCAAAAATGAATAAAAGTTTAAACAAACATGTATTGTAACTTAAAAAATGTACTACATGACAATCTTACATTGTATCTCTCTTAACATAAATGGTCTAAATAACCCCAACAAGAGAAGGTCTTTGAATAAATATCTCCAGTTACATAACTCACAGTTAATGTTTCTGCAAGAAACTCATTTGACAGAGGATGACACTTCTAAATTAGAATCTAAGTCTTTTTCAATCCTTATTAATTCTGAACACTCTCAAAAAAGAGGTGTTGCAATAGTTTGGAATAATAAATTACCTCAACCTAAAATAATAGACTCTTATAAAGATAATAAAGGTATGTTAGCTTCTGTTATCATAGAGTTTAATAACCTAATATTCACTCTAATAAATATGCACCGGATTCCTGGCTTTGGACAGAATTCAATACAGATAATATTATCCAGTTTTCTAAAGGTAATATTATTTTAGCTGGTGATTTTAATTGCATTTTTGATAGCTCATACTCTACCTCTAAAGGTAAGAGAACAGTTTTGGGTTCAGCTAGACTACTAAAAGAGTTTTCTAATTCCTTTTTATTGAAAAATATTAACAATTACACGGATCCAAAATCATTATTCTATACTTTTTTCTCACATAGGCATAACAAATACTCAAGAATAGACAGAGTTTTTAGCTCTAATAGTTTAGTAGATTATTTAAGTAATGTAAAAGTTATTACATGTCCCTTTTCTGATCACAATCCTATAACCTTTGATATATATATATATATATATATATATATTTATTCACAGCCCAATGTTCAGATAAAACAGATACCAGCATACATCACCAAATTAAAAGATTTTAACACCTTCATATCAGCAGAAGTTCACAGTTTTATAGAATTTAATTCTAACAATAATATACCTGAAATGTTGTATTTGGGATGCATTGAAGGCATACTTATATGGCAGAATAATTGATTAGTACAAAAAAAGTCTTTCATGGGATATAGAATTAAAAGAGATACAAACTAAGCCTGATATTTTGAATCTTGAGTTAAAAAATCAACAAGAAAAATCCAAAATAGAAGAATTAAAATCTTTGAATAAGAAATATCTCGAGATACTAAACCATAAAACTATGGTTAGTCTAGAGAAATTTAAATTTATTAATTTCTCAATAAATCCTAGCTCTTTGAATATATTAGTCAATAAAACTAAAAGTTTGAATAAATTCAATAACATTCAAAAAATATATGCCCCACAGAAGAATAAAATGGTATCCGGTATACTTAACATATTAATTGAATTTAGAGCATTTTTCCTTAAACTAAATCAATCTTCTACACTAATAAATTCTAAGAAAGATATTCAAGACTTTATTAATAAAAACTCAAAAAAAAAGATAGCAAAACAGCATATTTGTGAACCGTATGTAAGCAGATCCAATACAGTAAAACAGCAAATCCATTTGTTCAAACTATCAAGAGCTCTGGAGTCTTCACCTGGCATAACTGTTGTCACATATTGGAGCTTTCTGTACTTTACATTGAGACAAAAAAATGGACTTGCTTGGGATGTTAGAACACAACCCAGATAATTATGATAATTACTAACTTCTTGGAGAAAGAAAGTCTGGAGTTTGGATGCTTCCAGGAAACCCAAACAGCATCTTTTTAGACAAACACCACTGGAGGAAACATCTAGACTTCCCCTCCTTCTTCTGAAGATGGCTATTCCTCCTCCTTCTGAAGATGGCTATTCTCCCTCTCAATTTCCAAGGCAGGGGTCTTTTTTATCTTGGAATCCACCATCAAGGAAAAACTTGAAGGAGAGGAAGCAGATCTCTGCACCCCATTGAGGCAGCTCAAGACAGGACTACTGGACCCAATCCTGCAATGGAGAGGTGCATGCCAGAGGCAAAGTCACCATTTGAGTGGCCTTCTTTGGGCTAACAGCAGGTATCAGACATTACCAAACTGTGATTTTTCTGCATCTATTTATCCATCTCCCATCAGACAAAAAAAAAGAGAGGTAAAAGAATCATATGTTAAAGAAGGAGCTACTGAAGACCATGTGGATGTGAGACAGCTCACATTCACCTGCTCACTCCTTTCTGGGATCAACAGAGGTTGGGGAGATGAGGTAGTGGACTACCCAGAGTCCAGCTCATCCTCAGTGATGGGGCTCAAGGGCTTAAGAAACACTTAATAGAAGTTGTGGAAGGAGACACATGCTGCAACACTTGAAAATAGGCCAGTGGCCATTTCCCTAGGTCTTTTTTCCAAAAGTCATTGACAAAGAAGATCCCTTCTCCCACTGCCATTGGAAGATAAGCCCAGGCTATTAACCCCATCACTACAGAGGAAGATGTCCTCATATGTGTGCACTTTTGGATATTGCTACAACCACAACAAACTTAAAGGTGGATGCAAGATATGAGCCTGGGCCTAAACCTGACATGTTCCTTTACCATACTTTTCACTAATTCATGTATACTTTCACAGAAATGTCCCTCTCAGTGCATTTATTTCCATCACAGCCAACCTCAGCACTAAAGTACACAGCTTCACTCTGCAACATCCAGGAGTTGGTGGGAAGAAGTACAGAAAAATGAGGCATTCCATGACATGCTCCAGGCTAAAGCTGAAGATGCAAGTTCTACTCTAGACTTGGCTAATAATGTGGCAAATGAAAAGACAGTTAAATCATACACTTCTTAGGTCCTGAATGTAGAAATGTTTTAATAAGGTACATTTGGTGAGTAGCTATAATTAGGGATACTGAGGATGTGTGTGCTCCTTTATACGTGGTGGAACACATGGCCTTAAAGGGAGGGGTATGTGGGTCCACTGCAAAGAAGCTCAAGTTGAGGGGAAAAATTAGCTACTAAAATGCCACATGGAATGGGTAAGGCACTGCACATCTCTCTTTGTACTAATATCCTCAAAATCCCTAAGAGGTCTGATGGTGCAGCCCTACCCCCATTGAAATTTCTATGAAAACGAACTGAAGTGATGCATTCTGGCTATCTTATCGTGCTAAAGGTAACTTATTAAACAAGTTATATTTCACAATATACAGGTACAGTAATATATTTTTGCCCTTTTTTAGACTTTTTTTTTGCTTGTTTGCACTATATAAAATACAATACTTATTTTGTCCTCTTACATGATTAAGGTCAGTCTAATGTTTAAATGTGAAAACAACCTTACAAAGCCTGCTAGCTCTATCAGAACAGCACAACAGAAGTGTAACAGTAACCATCACCAGTGCAGCTACACTGCACAGCAAAAGGACAGCAGCACTGTCAGAAAGCCTAGTGCAATAACAGAGCTTTAAAAAGATCAGGAATAGGAAAATATGCACCCTCCAGAGCTGCAAGGTAATTCTGTGCGCCACTTTTGAGGCAAGAAATCACTGTTTGTTTGCTGACAAAAAGTAAACATTTATAACGAGGTCTAGCATGAGTTATGATTACAATACATCCCAATGAGACATTTTTTCTGCATGGATAAAAGCTGCTCTTACACTGTGCACCAATTTCTCTTGCAGAGAGCCATTAGCATTTGTTAGCATTTGCTCCAGTACAGCAACCACAAGATGCACTGGTAGCAAAGAGGGGCAAGTAGGCAACGCTGAATGAAATGCAAACTAAATAAATATAATAAGCAATATTTAACATCCAGCCTACATAACTGGTAAATGCACCATCCCACCCTGTGCACCTCTAAGTGCAAGCATCCCCCTCCTACTCCTCAGAAAATGGCAAACCGTCCACACTCCTTCACTCCTCCTCCTCCCTCCCTGCCTGGCTGCTCCATTGCCTGGGCAACTTATCATACCGCAGCTGACTGGGCCACCCACAGGGGTATCCATCCCTCTGTGCAACAGAGCCAGGCTTACTGACTATTTTTTCTCCTTGCAGTTATGATGGGCTCTATCTTATACCGTACAGTACTAGCTTGCTTATGACTTTATGTACAAAATTTGTGCAACCAGATACTGTTATCAATACTCCTTCAAGAAGATCCATGAAAATGTGGTCAAAAGCATTTCTACAATTCACAGATACAATTTAGTCATTCCAATTCAATCAATTCAATTTTAATCATTCCGCAGGCCAAGGAATAAAATATTTTGTAACATAATCAGTAATATGGTTCTACTGAGTACTCCAAAACTATACCATATATTATTTCACTGGAAAATGTACTCTAACTTCTCAACAAATGATTTCTTCCAATAATGTACAGTTGGTTTGAAAACCCACCTGGATTCAAATTCTGATTTCCCTACCTCCTTCTTTTTAACTGTATCAACAGTGCCCTCATTTCATGCTGTGCAGAATATCTCTTTAATAGTCTTATCTCATATTGTGATTTTTATATTTGCTAAATATACTTTCATAAGAATGCAAAATTCATCTGAGACAGAGTTGTGAAGTCCCTACTATGCATCAAGTACCATGTTTTTCATAAGTTTAAATACTTGTACTGTCAATTTTCACAGATGGGATTAAGGCCTCAATACATCTCACATGCTCCATATTACATAATAAAAAATGGATGGCAAGATACTGTTATTTAGGTCAAAACAGATTTTATAAAATTTACACTGTACTGTCCACGTTTGTGTTGCCTTATTTGTCACTTTTAACCTTCATTTTAGGACTTATCCTTTCAAATTCAGCATGTGTTATAGTTTATTAAACTCAATGCACTTCCTGAAATCTGAAGCATTTCTGTCATTCTAATCCTTCCCTAAGTATCTTAGCAGTCCTGCCATGCTGAGTTTACAGATGTGTTTGTGTAACCTCCTACAACATCACTAGGTTTTAAGCCCACTAAATTCTTCCTCTAAAGTTTGAATGATATGGTTTCTAAACACTGCTGTTATAATCCTTAGGTGTATTTCCCCTGTACTTATGCCACTATTCTCAAGAATGATTTTTTTTCAGTTTCTCAGCAAACCAAATGGAAAAATAATTGCAATTTGTTTTACTCCCCTCCACACATATATACACACTATCAAACTGCTAACTACTCTGTGCATATGCTATCACCACAGATCATAAAAGTCACCCTAACTTGATCAGTCACGGCATCATTTGTTTTATCACTTACAACTACAATTCTTGAATGGTCAATCTATCTGAAATGTTACTGCAGCCCACAGATATGATTAAAAAAATCCTTTAATTGTACAAAAGCCTGCAGTTGTTTAAGTACCTAATATGACATCTTGAGCCTCAGTGACAGCAGAAATGCATGTTCCAAGTTATCAAAATATTACCAGTCCACGTCACTCTTTCTCTCTAAAATAATTAAACCTAAATGCTTGTATTGCGGCAACAAGAAATGGAACCTTGGTTAAGAGTGCAGACATGTATACTCATGTAGAATGTATTTTTAACAAGTAATGCATTTTTTTTCTGAGCACCTCCCAGAAACATTATGACTCAAAGTCCAACCATCTAAGTACTCGCTGAAATATAGTAAACAGCTTGCTTAGAGATAACAATATTCCAGTAAAAGTAGCTTTTACTGTCACAAAAATCTCAAGATGAAAATGATGTGTGCATTTTTTAAACTATCTACTATTTCCTAATTACTATTTTCAAGAAGATTGCGCTATTACCACTGACCGATTTGGAGGCATTTTAGTCCCCATAAAGGGCTGCAGACTCAGCCTGCGTGACATATTCTTATGGAGTTATCATGGAATTACACTGGAATTATTTCCTATAAAATACCATTAGACTGCTGCATAATGAATTTTGATGAAAAAATTAGAATGTAGTTTTTATGTCACAACATTTAGAAAGAATGAAAATCTGACTTTATATAAAAACAAATGGAGAGACACTCAGACATGGTACACAGTGCATAGATCTAGTTCTCAAGGAAATGCATAGAAAGAAACATCTGTGATAAATTAAGCACTGAATACTAGGGCTTGGCTTGGCCAGCATTACAGACCACCACATCTGTCTAAAGTCAGCATAGCCTGAGCAAATAAACAGAAGCACCTGCGTAACATGGCTAGGACAGTTGACAGTTAGCTATACTGAGTACCAAGGCTGCCACCTAGCCCGGTATTGAAACTTGGTCTACTGACAGGTTTTAAGTACCCCCCATCAGGAAATTTTACCACAGTTTCCATTGTCACTAAAAATGTTCCCAAAGTAGAAGGCAATCCCCAAAATCAGAGAGCCTAACAGATACATAATCCCATGCAGACAAGTAAACACGCAAATGTATAAACATAACCAACCAAAGTAGTAAGTGACAAAACTCATCCAAAAGAAATGGTGAGAGTCCAGGTTCCACAAAATAAAGACAAATAGTCCACTTTATTGGACTTTAACCACAGGAGCAACCAGAATAAGTGCTTTCGTCTTAGCCACAAGTCTTCCTCAGAAACCCCCTCCATATTTTTCAATCCTTTTATAATGAACTAATTAACCATCAATTAAAATTTAAAAAAAATTTAAAAAGACTGTGCTTAATAATTTTCTTTCATTCTATAAAAAGTACAAAAATATATAAAAATATAAATACAGTCCATTTTACTGATCATGTTAATACTTCTTATCCATAGTCAAAACAAAACGTACTAAAATTTCAACCATTTACTAAAAATCTAAATTTTCAAATATTACAGACCGAATTAAAATAATGCGTCTCCTTAGTGGTTAAATAACTAATATAAATATATTGCCTGAATGTTCAAACTAGTGATGCTTTAGAAATTAATACAGGTTTGACTGAAATATATTCATTCAATCCAGGGGTATGTTCGACTTTAACCTAAGTTGCCATTTTAACTCTTTGTTTATAAACATATTTTTTGAATCCCCATCCCCTATGTTGTTCTTAACTATATCTATTATACCAAATTTATATCCATTAAAAGATCTGCAGTTGGTGGAATGTTTATATAAAACACTAGTCTCCTTCTTGGTTTTTACATCATAGCAATGTTCGTACATCCTGTCTTTAAGTGCCCTCTCCGTTTTTCCCACATAATATGCAGGGCACCCATTACACATAGCTAAATATACTAATATTCTCGTGTTACAGTTTCCTTTGCAAAATCTGACCATACTACCAAGTCCGTTTTGCAGCTGTATGTGATTCTCCCTCAAAATATTAGAACATTGCCTACAACTACCACAAGGGACAGTTGCCTTTTCAGCGTACTTTTTTTGAAATTCTGTTATCTCAAATGTTCTTTTGAAATTAATTCCTGTCCTAAAGGATGAGGGTGCCTGACCAACCATTTCAAAAAGTTGTTTGCCTTCAGCATACTCCAATTTGCCTCAATTATCTGCATAAATGGTTCCAGAAAAACCATTGTATTCTATAACATATGCTCTTTGGTACTTATTTACACTTCCTGTCTTTTGATTATAGTTACTGTTGTTATTGGTGTTTTCCACACCTACCCATGGCTTACCTAGATGTGGTTTGTACGTGTTGCCCCAACCACTGAAGACTTCATCCAGCACCACATCAATTAGTGTGTCCTGATATCCCCTCTCACTAAACATGATTTTCAATTTCATAAACTCATGTACAAGATCTTCTTGGTCTGACATCATACGGACAACGCGTACTGCTTGTCCTTTTATTAAACTCCTTTTCATAAACATGGGGTGGTTACTTGTGTAGTGTAGATAGCTGTTACACCAAGTTGTTTTTCTATATATTTTAGACCTAAAGCCATCTTTAGTTTGTAATATAGTAGTATCCAGGTAATTAATAGCTGCCTTGTCCCATGTGTAAGTGAGTCTAAGGAAAGAGGTGCTTTCATTAACATATTGTACAAAGCTTTTTACACTATCTTCTTCACCTTCCCATAATATAAATATATCGTCCAAAAATCTTATATATAGACGAATATTTTTCATATGAGTACTTTTAAATACAAATCTATTCTCCCATTCCAGCGTGACTAAATTTGCGTATACTGGTGCGCATGCTGCCCCCATTGCTATACCACTAATCTGCTGATAATATTCACCTTGAAAGTAGATGTAATTGTTGTCCAAAACTACCTCCATTAATTCCAAAATAAGTTGAATTTTGTCATAGGGCAAAGTGGAAAGTTTATAAACACTATCACTAAAATATTTATATCCCTCAGACCTGGGTATACTGGTAAACAAATCCTTAACGTCAATAGTAAGAAAGTTCAAATTGTCCTTCCAAATTTCATGTGTTAGTTTGCTCAAGAATTCCCAAGAGTCTTTGATTAAATGGTTGGTATTGATTACTATTTCCTTCGTCCAGTAATCTATAAATACTGCAATGGAATGTGTTTTTGAGCCCTTAGCCGATACTATTGGCCTAAATGGAGGTTCTTGAATACATTTGTGTACTTTTGGCACTCCAAATATATTGGGAATTTTGGGGTTCCATTGTTTTAAAAAATATAAAGTCTTTCCACTAATCCTGTTTCCTAAAACATATTCTTCCAACAGTGAATCTATCCTCCCATATGCTATGTTGATCTCATTTTTAGATACCGCAGAATAAGTTTTAGTATTCATCAAAATGTTTGTGATAGCATTATTATACTCCTCCATACCGTACAATATCACTCCCCCTCCCTTGTCAGGTTTCATAATACGTAAAGTATTGTCATTGTTTAATTCATTAAGTAAAGTTCTTTCTTCTTTACTTAAATTAGATGGTCCCCTATTGTTTTTGTTCTTAGCATATGCTTCATACAATTCGTCAGTCACTTGTTTTTCGAAAGTCATAAGTACTGGATGAAGGGGGGGGGGTTTATAGTACTGGTATAATAGTATTATATAATAGATATAGTTAAGAACAACATAGGGTGTGGTGATTCAAAAAATATGCTTTTAAACAAAGAGTTAAAATGGCAACTTAGGTTAAAGTCGAACATACCCCTGGATTGAATGAATATATTTCAGTCAAACCTGTATTAATTTCTAAAGCATTGCTAGTTTTAACATTCAGGCAATATATTTATATTAGTTATTTAACAACTATGGAGACACATTATTTTAATTTGGTCTGTAATATTTGAAAATTTAGATTTTTAGTAAATGGTTGAACATTTTAGTACATTTTGTTTTAACTATGGATAAGAAGTATTAACATGATCAGTAAAATGGACTGTATTTATATTTTTATATATTTTGTACTTTTTATAGGATGAAAGAAAATTATTAAGCACTGCCTTTTTAAATTTTTTTTAAATTTTAATTGATGGTTAATTAGTTCATTATAAAAGGATTGAAAAATATGGAGGGGGTATCTGAGGAAGTCTTGTGGCTAAGACGAAAGCGCTTATTCTGGTTGCTCCTGTGGTTAAAGTTCAATAAAGTGGACTATTTGTCTTTAATTTTGTGGAACCTGGACTCTCACCATTTCTTTTGGAAATGTATAAACATACTTTGTCACATACCATGCTGAAAAAAACACAACATGACTATAAAATATTCCCATAACCTGCCACCACTTTAGGTAGAGCATTGATGCTTTGTTGCAGTCCAAAGAAACAGTATGGACTTGCTTTCTATATAGTAAAGTCCAATATGGTCTTTACATTTAGCAGAAAATCAATCTAACACATGAATAACCAGATCCTAATGAGATGCAGATACTGTCTAATATACAAAAATTGTTTATTAGCTGCATGCATAGTCAAACTGTTGTGAAATTCATAGTCCATACTTCACACTTGGTATTCTAAAAAAGGTGAAATACTTGCTCCATAAAATAGGAAGCACAAATACTACAGGATATTCTCTCTCTCTCTCATACACAGACACACACACACACACACACACACACACACACACACACACACACACACACACACACACACACACACACACACCAGAAAGTCTGAAAACCTTCAATACCATGTACACTTGCAATGTCCATGTATATATGCTGCCATGCTTTACATTCTACACACACTGTTATGTGTTTTTACTGCACACTTTGGCATACAGTATGTGGCTGCACAGCATGGTAGTCTGTGGGCACCTACTACAATATAAAATATCTCCATTTTACTCCTGCATCTTAGAACAATTTGCATATCAACTGAGGAGGACACACAGGCTGCTTCTGCTGCTCAGTTTGCATATATGTCTCCAATTTCAGAAAATAAGCACACGGCTACTGAAATGCAGGTTACACAGTTGAAGCAGCTTGTCTAATCTCTACCATTAGTAATAATGTCTATAAAGCGTCAAGGGCACAAATAAACTGCTCTGTGTAGACACAGATCCCTATACTGTTTTCATCTACAGTCATCTTTCTCCACTCTCAGTCAAGGCTTAGTTGACTGCCCTCCTTGTATGTCCATATGCAGATGTGCGCGCACACACACAAACACACATGCACTGACAGTGTGCATGTGCTTTTTTCCGTGATGCTTACATATAAAGAAAGGCTTCATGTTTATGTGTAGAACATCTTCACCTTATGACTTCATTTCCACACATCCCTACAATCATTCTTAGATTTCCACACACCCTTCCAACAATGTTTAAATATCACATATCCCCTCACCCCAAAAAAGGCACTTATGATGTTTATTAATGGTGGGTGCAGAGACTGCCATGTAGTGTGCCCTTCAGTTCATAGCTAGTAGTGTAAATCTGAAAGCAAGCTGGGCACTATAAGAATATGTAGGTTACACTCTAAGCTATACACTTCCCCAAAATGGTGTGAGTTCACATAGTCAGGAGCGGAATTCTGTTGGTTACTCATGCTCACAATGATACTGCACCTCAAGCAGAACAGTGGGTTATGTCTATGACTACCCATGATAGTTTTTTTTAGGCCTGAAGTCACAGCAAGACTATACATGTTTTGATAGCTTTTGTATTTGGCAATTGAAAAAATAATGTTTTGGAAATGCTGGAGCATGTCAATTTCTAATGGTTAATCCATCCTTAATTTGACAATACCTATAAATAAGTGCATCGCTAGATTGCACTCAGATTTATTTAGAAAATTTATGGGACAAGATACCCAGATATGCAGCCTTATACATCAAACAAGTACACTTCATGAGCTAAAGGCACTAAGTAAAGACAATGAAAGAGCAGCATGAATATATTGTGGATGTCAGTCTGTTCTTGTATTTTTTTTTTCTTTAACATTTAAAATGACCCGAGATGTGACAGTTTCTAATATTTTCTGTGAAACAGGTATTATTTTAGTTATGTGGTAATAGCACTCTAAAAATATCACTCGGATATTTACTGAATTTGTTAGACAAAACCATACCTCTCAAGTGTACCTCATTACGAGGAACGTACCTCAATTTGGGGTCTTAAAAAGTTTACGTTCCTCAAAGTTCCACATTGAAAGACTCTGTCACACATTCAGTGTCAGGAATTTTTTTTAAGTGAAAGCCTTGTAAATAGAAGTGAATCATATTAATTCATTAAAAGAGCTTCTTTATAAGTAAAACCAGCATATGTTAACCATCCTATGACCTTCCTAGTTGAAGCTGTTAGTAAGCCATTAGTATGTGTTCCACATTTTGCCCATTTGTTCCACATTATGAGGGATAGTGTTCCTCATTTTGGAGATGGAAGGTTGAGAGCTATGGACAAAACATATCATATGTGCATGTTTACTACAAACCACAATGCAAAAAAAAACTGAGCAGACTAATGGATATGAAGGCCTGCTGGTGATATCTGCCAAAATAGGACCTAATCTCTGAAAATGTTCTGAAAATTTCTAGCAAATATTTCACAGAAAGTAATTTGTGAAATCACCAGCTAAGTACAATGTGTTGCTGTCATCTATTGTGTGCCAAAACATATCCGAGTAGTGTGTGTGTGTGTGGGGGCGTAGCATAATTCCACTGACAGAAAAGAGTACTACTTATAACTATACAGTGAATGCGTGCACTTGCCCACACACACGGACAAACAGGTATAGAATTTTTACTTCTGGTGTAATACCAGCTTGGTCTCTGGACATATAACACCTTCTATACTGAATAGAAATCATATAGTCACCCCCTTGCAATATATCTTAGTGAAATGCCAGATACATCCTGTATGTAGTACCTCTGCATAGGAGTTTATATCCCCATCAGCCTTTGTCACTTCATAGTAAAACTTTCAAACATGTCTGTTTATACAGTGAGGTGCATACTGTAACAACTTAAAGGCAGCTCAGAGTTGAAGTTGGCTTGGCCATACAGCCATGGCTGTACAAGGAGTTTGGAAGAAAGGCCACTGTTTTGGAGAAATGAGTATTATATACACTTCAGAAAAAATACCAAACTGTTCCTGAAATATATTGTATTTTCCAGTCTGAAAGGAAATCGTATACTTCCAAACCTTACAGAATTCAAATATAATGTGACTTGGTAACCTGCACATTCTAGGGGAGCCATGCAGGCCTACAGGGGTACATACCAACATAGGTCTGTATCTCTGAAAGGTTGATTATTTTCTAGTAAAACAGTCCGCATAATGTATTTTGATATTCACTTAAAATTAGTCTTAGCACTATTAATTCACCTAACAGCTACTCCATGAAAAAGGAATGTGCACTAATTTATTGTGAATTAAGCTTACTGAACATTTTCAGACTGCCCGAGTGTAATGCATTAAAACTGCAACTGGAAAGCTGAGTAACTATAATAATAAAATAATGCTTAAAGCCAAAACATGCACTGTGTCTTCATTTCTTTAAAGAAATTACACAAAACAGTTGTAGCTCCTTGTACATACAGGTTATTCAGGAACAGGCCACCACTGCAAAGGAATATCTCTCCTCTGACTAAGAAAAAGCCACAAACAGTCTATGCATAAAAGATGTGAATACTATTTCCGATGCTATGTACACTTCTGCTTTAATATACCACTTTCTAACTAGATATACCAATGTATGACTGATCAAGAGAAAAAAAATTATGCCCACAGCAACATATTCCTGTTTGATTCAGATAGATACACTGCACTAGAAATCTAAATCCACCAGCTGTTAATTGTGATCAAATTAACCAAAGAACAACTAAAACAAATACACTTTAAAATAATAAAGAATATTGGCCAAGCGAGTGAACGAGATGAAAACAGTTAATCAAATACAAAATAACCACATTTATTTAACGTACACTAAGTGGTTACACCCTCGATCCTCAGGGCTTCATCGGAGTGTTCAAATGACAGTAGGTCATTTGATTTCAAACTAATACAGTATCCTTGAATAACCAGACTTACAACATTTTATATATTTCAGTTTGTTACACACAGATATATATATATATATATATATATATATATATATATATATATATATACACACACACACACACACACACACACACACACACACACACACACACACACACACACATCTAATTCTTACAGAGGCAGTAACTGTAAAACACATTATTAAAGTTTTTAAAACACCATTACAGGAACAGACATTCTTAATCAGAACCCTAAACTAATACAAACTTAAATACTAGTATATAACTAAAATAGAATATTTTGTGGTGTGCATTAATTCAAAACGCCTGTTCATACAAATACAATAAACTGGAAAATGTCTATGAACACATACATATCTTTTTTCACCAATACCAAAGCATAAATCTCCTTGCATCCATTTTTGAAAAATCAATATATAATAAATATATACTAGTATATAGATGAATAAGAAAGACATCTATTGGCACATATAAACAATTATGCAATTAAACTAATAAACTAAAACATTTGCTTTCAGATGCTAAAAAAACTAATTATTAAATAATAATTATCCATCAACCTTAAAAGGTCATATATCACTTATTACCAGTGGTCATTAAGTCCTGGTTTAAACAATGCTCCCAAATTAATAATCCACACATTCGTTCTTTCCTAGTCAAAATCTTATGCCTATCAGAATCCATATGATAATCCCCCTCCACTTTATCTATCCCCAAAAATACAAAATGAGCTGTGTTATGAACTAGTGTATGCTTATATAATGCACTATGTGTACGCTTACATTTAATATCACTAACATGCAATGATATGCGTTGTTTGAATGGACATGATGTTTGTCCTATATAAAAGGAACCACACTGGCATACTGGCATATATATAACCTATTCACTAGTGTATGTTATTAGATGTCTTATGTCATAAACCTTTGGGGTATTTATAGATGTGAAGGATTTAGTTCTTGATATCAGTTTACAAAATGTGCAATGACCACAATAAGTGCTCCCCACTAAAGTTTTTGTTAATGCACCTTTTTCATAAATCCTTCCCTTTTTGTATGATGAAAAGTGCTCTCCTAAAGTTTTTCCTCTACAGTAACTAAACCTACATTTATTATCCAATAATGCTGCAAAAAATTATCTGATTTAATATGTGCCACTATTTGGCTACAACTGCTTGGAACATAAATGTATTAGTACCAAAAGTGGTTATTAACCTAGGTGTACCCTCTTGATCTTTTGGCCCTTGTTTGGCTTCCAACAAATGTGAACACAATGTTAAAGCTGAATACTGGTGTGCTTCTTTAATCAATGTCTCCTAGTACCCCCTAGATATAAATCTGGACTTAAGTTTTTGGGCTTCACCCTGAAAAACTGTATCTGTAATGCAAATGTGTCTTAATCTCATGAACTGAGCCCTGGGAATATTGTTGACTGTATGTCTGGGGTGGCAGCTATTCACATGCAACAATGAGTTCTTAGAAAAAGGTTTTTTGATAGAGATTAGTGACTATGGTTCCATCTGTAACCTTAGTTATCAACATCTAAAAATTCAAGATTGAATAAATCTATTTTGCCATTAAAGTATATCCCAAACTCATTGTTGTTCAAATAAGATACAAAGGTCTTCCAACCATCCAAGTTGCCATCCCAAACTACCCAGCAATCATCCAGGTATCTATGTCACATTATCAACTGGGACAAAAACAAGTTATTGTCATTATAGATGTATTTGAGCTCCAAGTAACTCATAAATAGGACCATATAAATGGGTGCAAACGTGGCTCCCATTGCAGTACCTTTAATCTGTAGGTACCATTGATGATAATACATAAATGCATTATGTTCTAACACCAATCCCAGTAATGTCAATAAAAATTCTACTTCCCTCTCATTATATATGTCAGAATATTGTAGCCAATATTTCATTCCTTGAATGCCACCCTGATGTAGGATATTGGTATATAATGCCTGGACATCTAGTGTTCCCAAATAAGCATGGCATGGGACCTGTAAGTCACGCATAAGTGACAAAAATTTAAAAAAGAAGAGCCAAAATGTATCTGGAGATATGGGTCTGACAGCTAACAGCTGTAAAAGTCAAGGCAGCAGAGGTATAAACCCTTCTTACCTAGGCTTTCCATAGTCCTGCTGTCTTTATCTGATGGAAGAAGCTTTGTAGAGGGCAACAACTGAGATGGCTTGTCAGATGTCACAGAAACCACAGAGGGGTCAGCTGAAGGACATCTATATAGGAATTTGCAATCCTTATGCACCCTATAAAACATATCAGTTTTTTTGGGAACAGGGGGCTGGGAATTTGCAGCCTGGGATACAGCAGAAAAGGCATCCAGTAATGCAGCCAAAACAGGAGGGACTTAGGCAGGTCTGGGAGAGTCCATTTGCAGAAGTTCGTAATACCTCTTCTGTACCTCAGAAACCTGAGCAAAATTCCATTTAAAAAAATTCCATCATCCTGGAAATTGTGTCTCTGAAGGAAATCTCCTCAAAGGGAGTGTCAGGATTAGTGGACTCCTCATCTTCAGAACCACAGTCTAAAGCAGAAAGAATTTGAGATGAATAAGCAAGGGATTCCTCATCTGAATCCACCTCTTCCTCAGAGGAAACCTGTTCCCTAGGCCTTTTTAAGGGAGTACAGGACCAAAGTGGAGCAGGAACAGAAAGCCCTTGAGGAGGCTTCAAAGCCATAGGGACATTAAACAATCCCTGAGTGAAATTCTGCCATTCACTCTGAGGGTCCTTAGGAGCAGGAGAAACATGCTTTGCTTTTCATTAATTTTCTTTTTCAAAGGGACATCTGCCCTGTAAAACTTAGAAGGTTCAGACATCAGACGACATTTCACAGTCATAGTCAGAACTTCCTCTCTAACCAAAATTTGAGGAACACCCATAGGCCGTTTGGTAATCATCAGTTGCAGTTCCCCCGAAGAAACTGTAATGGATGCCTGCAAAGCCTCCTGGGACGTGCATGAGGTTGGATTCATGCCGGCCTCTGAAGTGGTCACTGCAGAGGAATCCAATGGAGCAGCTGGATGATCCTCTGGGCTTTCAATAACCTTGGGAGAGATGACTGGCGGAGGCAGTACAGAGGAAGAATTAGACCTGGACTTCTTGGCCTTCTTCTTCACTGAATCTCAGGGTGGGAAGTTCCCTCCATAATATATTTTGCTAAAAGCTTAAGACATTTTTCACTAAATACAGGGCCAAAGAAGAAAGATGACTATGGAGTGTTTTAGGGATGAAAGCCTGACAGATGAAACAGGACATATGTTGTAGGAAGCACTGAGACAAAACAAGCACTGCTTGTGACTGTTTATGGGGAATCTGTCTCTCATACTGGCATATACCCCTTCTGGATGACATGAAACCCCACAAGCAAACAATCAAAAAGAAAAAGATAAGAGCAAAAACCCCAATGGGGCACTTATCTGAAATGGCTTGGTGAACCAGTAATGACTCGAGCATTCAGACTGACGATCAAAAGATATGTTCAGACATCGGACATCACCTTTATACCCTACGCTACATGTTGGAAGCATACGTGTGACATATGGTATACCTTAAAGCAACCTAAAGGCTGTGGTATACTGGCCAGACGTCAGGCCACCCTTGACAGGGGATCACTATTGTAAAGAATACTGCAACAGTGACATCAGAGGACATCAAATAGTACATAAAGTTCTTGTTCTGAATTACTGCCATTGTGTGTGGCAAACAAAGGTGTTCTTAACAACGCCACACTGCCCCATTCTCCAACAAAGCCTGTAGGATTGTGCAAATAAATTCTATTCTGTTGGTTAATCCTTTGGAGTTATTTTAAGATCCATATGAAGAGTAGGTATGGGTTGCTTACACTGACGTATGATAATTTATACCTGGTTGGAGTAACGGTACAAATTATTCTTCCCGATTGCAATGGTATACTGGTCTTCTGAAAGCTTTCTTCACAAGAATTTTAAACATGAGGGAAAACTTTTTTCATCCATAACTTACAAAACTTATCTGTTGAATATACTTTATTGGAGAACACATCTACTCTCATCTTCTAGTATGGATATAACTTTTCTCTAAAACTATTCAGCTTTTTAGGATACATTTTGGGGCAAGCAGAATATGGTCATGTCTCCTTCATTTGTGGCATTCTGTGAAGGTGTTAGAAAAGGCAAGAGGAGCTTAAGCACTGCTTATAACAATGTGTGCTCCTTTTGCCTACCTTTCACTGTGTGAGCCCCATCCAATGATGTCAAGCCACAACCAACTCCTACAGCAACTCCATGAACAGCTTCCACTTTCAACAGAGTTTACTAGATAAGAAGGGAATGCAAGCAGATTGACAAGCTTTTCTTTCACATTATACACATACACAGGACACACACCCATTGACAAGTTAAGAGCTACTAATCCATCGACCATGTGTTTTTGGGTTTTGAGAAGAATTCTGAGTACTTTGAGAAAACCCATGTGAAACACAGGCAGTACAAGTAAACATCACACACTGAAGGCAGCTAGCAGTCCATTATATTAGTGCTGACTTATCAAACTGAAACATGATGTAATCTGTGGTTTGCCTGCTGAGGATACACGAGTTCTACTAATGCCACTTTCTTTGGAACAGAGGCTGCTGACTGCTGTTAGTCAAGCCTGCATTGGCTACAGACAGAGCTGTGGAGACAAGGAAGTTTTCTATTTACATTCAATCTCAAGTGGGGATCATTGCACACTAGGCAAAGAATAAGACTCTGGATACAGGGAAAAAAATGCATACGTACATTATGGAACACTAGATATGGAGTACGACTGCGGGCATGACATAACAAAGAAAAACATCTGAACTCTCCATGAATGAAGGCTTTTCACTCTCAGTCCCCCTCCCAGCTGATAACGCAGCAACAAAAAACTAGTGAGGGAACAAATGAATGAGGGAAGAGGGCTGGAGTACAGGTTAGAAAGGGGCAAAAAATATATTTGCGCAGCCATTATTCCACATATATTTTTTACTACCTGATTTTTCATTTGTACCATTTTTACTGATCTACCCAGATTTATCCATCAGTTTCATCAGCCCATCTCCCTGTACTTAGCTACCACCCACTCTACAAAGCCTGTAACAGCTGATGGGGCTAGCAAATCACTATACATGTGCAGTGACTATACACTGACTCTTTACACATGTGCAGTGACTATACACTGACTCTTTACACATGTGCAGTGACTATACACTGACTCTTTACACATGTGCAGTGACTATACACTGACTCTTTACACATGTGCAGTGACTATACACTGACTCTTTACACATGTGCAGTGACTATACACTGACTCTTTACACATGTGCAGTGACTATACATGGACTCTTTACACATGTGCAGTGACTATACACGGACTCTTTACACATGTGCAGTGACTATACACGGACTCTTTACACATGTGCAGTGACTATACACGGACTCTTTACACACGTGCAGTGACTATACATGGACTCTTTACACATGTGCAGTGACTATACATGGACTCTTTACACATGTGCAGTGACTATACACGGACTCTTTACACGTGTGCAGTGACTATACACGGACTCTTTACACATGTGCAGTGACTATACACTGACTCTTTTCTCAGTGTCGGTGCACATTATGACACAAGGAAGAGTTCCAGACTACATATGCTTCCACACATCTAAAACAACTGCTGTCACTCTAAGAGATGAACGTGACTTAACACCCACATCCCTGGCAAGTCCATCAGCACAGGACAGCTGACCTCTGCTTTCAGCATCGATAGCCACGTACGGAATATGTAAAGTATTCAGGAAAAGAACTTCTGTTGCATTCGTAATTATATTATAAAATGTATACATTATCAAATAAAATGTATTTGAAAAAAAATTCCTACATTAGCAGGTCAAAAATTATTTTCTATATTTTAACAGGGAAGTGCAATGATCATGAATTTATCATTATTTTCACAAAAGGGGGTATAACCACGCAATACACAAACAGCAGCAGTACTTCGGCTGCTGCTCAGCACCATAAGAACTTCCCAAGAAAATGTGTTCAGGAGCTTTAACCAACTTTAGAAAATATGTTCTGATTTTCAGGGTTTTGGTATTACATGGTTCAGACATACAGGATTAATGGAACTCAAATTATTTAGTTCAACAAGAAGAAAAGTTTGAGTTACGAGTCACAAGACGTTAAACTTTCCTTAATAAGCTATTACAAAATTTACTTTCTGACCTTTGTTTCAAATCATCAAGGCAGCGCTGGAGATGGACTTCCCCTGCAGTAACCATCACATGCTCTCCAGATTCTTGGATCAGAACCTCTACACATGGGTCCGCTTGATTCAACAGCTTCATCCCTCTCACCAGCTGTGGCATCTCACCTACAAAACGGCAAGCCATTTTCAGGTACTTTTATATAGGGCTGCACAAGTATTCACAAATATTTAATATCATTTACAAGACAAATTAAATGTGGTGGTAACACTGAAAAATAGCCATAAAAAAGTATGCTGGCAGCAGCAACCTCTAAGGCAGTAAACAACAAAAGTTCACATCCAGTAGGTTTTGGATAATGTTATCCAAGTACTGCTACACAAAAGTCTACAAACTATATAAAACAGTTAGCAGTAGGTATAATCTGTGTCATGACAGGAAGAAATTATACTGAAATAAAGCTGAATTAATAAATTACATACACAGACAAAAGTAGACATTAGTGCCTCAGACTTCACAGAACCCTTCCAAAGGGCACATCTTGCATAATAAAAAAAAATCACTATTTGCTGTTTATCAGGGTGAATGTTGTGTGACACTAAAAATTTACATAGCTAACAGGCATATAGATGAACTGAGAAAGCATACAGAAGCCTACATATATTTCATAGTTTCTGTTTGTGTGTAAATTCAATCTATCCATACTAAATAGAAATATCAAAGCACTGATACACAGCAAAGTTCAAGAGAAAAGTGAGTTATGAGTGATGGATCCCTCTTTAAACCAGTAACTGGACAGGGTAGCTGTATTCAGTACTAATACCTACCTTTTCCATTTTTTAACAACTCCTCTTCTACCTTCATCTTCAATGTTATCCTGTTATTTACTCTTCTAAAATTTTCTATTTTTTAATGAAAATCTGTCTCACCTTCAACGAATATTTTTCTGAAAGAAATACATTGTGACTAAGAGTAAAGTCTCTGACAGAGGCAATTTAAGCCCCCACCCAAACAAAGGGCAAAGATGTACAAAGACTGAACAGAAAAACGTAGGAATAGATGTAAGGCATCCTACTTCTAATTGGATAGGGATTCATTTGATTAAATTTTGCTCTTGATCAAAGTGGTAGAGAAAAGATGAATTATCTTAAATATCAGGAACTGACAGTACTGCGGTGGTGGTGCTGCGGTAGCATTGTCGCCTCCCAGTAAGACGTTGTCCTGTTCGATTCTCAGCCGGAGCGTCTTCTGTGTGGAGACATGCATGAATGGGCGTACCTTCGTTCAAGGCTGTACATCAGGGCTGGCAACTCGGCACGTAAAAATCTACTGCCAATCATTAGCGGACCGGAGTTTCACTGTGATGACCCCTAACCGGGAAAAGCCGAAAGACACAAACATTAGGAACTGACAGTAAGAATAATAAACAGTTTTCAGCACTGATGAACATGTGCTTATATCCGTTTCTAGGGAAACGTGTGCCTGATCAATGTTTTTACCATATTTGACTGTTGGCTCCCATAAAATTCTTAACTGTGGCAGTAAATAAGAGTGTAGGTTCAGAGGCATTAGTCCTTGATGTAACACTACCATTTCTAATCACATTTCAAGACTGACATTTGTGTCTTTAATGCACATTTTAGCAAAACATGATTCAAATGAGTGAATCAACTGAATAGGATCGACACAGGATATTTGAATGGAAGGTTGTGAAACCTCAGAGTAAGAGATAGTAAGAGGGTGCACAGGCAAAGCCATCCTGTAGGTTGGGGGGTCCCCCCCACACACGTAATTCAGGGTCCTAGTTTTGATGGATTAGCTTAGATGATTTGAGTATTGCTGAAGCGCATGTCAAAGAAATAAAGCATATTCCTTTTGAAACAGATCAGCTGTGGTATCTAACCCAATTATCTATAAGCATTTTACACTCTCTCACCATTCCTCCTTGGCTTTGTTCCAATGGCGGCTGGTGAATTCAAATCAAAGGGGGGTTGCAGGAGAGAGCTGAATGCGCATAGCCAACTAGAAAGGGGTGCGGCCAACTACAAAGGGGCGAAGCTATGCTACAGTGGGATCAACCCTGACCATGCTTATCAATTTACATAAAATAAGTGCTCAATCACTATTGCACATTTGGAACAGTTACCAACATATTAGAAACGTTTCTAAACAAACATTCAGTATATACATGAACAGATATGAAATACCATACATTAAGAATTACTCATAAACTTGCTAATTATTTTACATTCACCTTAAAGTACAGATAGAAAAGTATTACACTTTTGCAAAGCTGGAATTAGAATAACAGTAAATGCATAGCTCCAATCTCCATTGCGTACCCTACCCACAGTACCTGATTTGATATTGCGAGGTTAAAAACAAAAACAGCAGAAATAGAAAATGACACTGTCATTATGGTAAGTAGTCTTTTAAACAATACTCGGAGTTCAGAGCTTGTGGTTGAACTTACTTCACTCAAATGCACATTACTCTTGCAAAGCAAGTCAAAACTGCAGTCATTACATTTGCACGTAAACATTGCCCCCATACCAACTGCCTACCTATAGAATCTGCTTTGAACGTACAAGGTTTAAAATAATGAAAATAAAAAGACCACGGTAACCCTGCAAAAAATTTATTCGATTTAAAAAAAACAAAAAAAAAACACGTCATCCACAAATGCCCCCCCTCCCAGAACACACTGCAAAACTAGTATCTCTGACTCCTGCCAGGATATTATATTAAAAAAAAAAGTCATCAACAGCCCCCAAAACATATAGGCCTCTAGCATCTGGTTGACCCTACCAGTCTATTATGTGGAAAGAAAATTATCAACAGTCCACAAAACACATTGCCTTCCTACTATCTGGTTAAACCTGCCAGAAAAAAAAATGCCCTGCCAAAAAAAAAAAAAAAAAAAAAAAAAAAAAAAACACTCAGAACTTAATGATTTTTTTTTTGGAGGGGGTTCATTTCAAAATATTCTTCCATGCCAAAGAATTCTTGGCTTCTCTTACTTTAAACAGTAATCCGATCAATATTTCAATGATCCATGTTTTTTTTTTCTTCCTCTCTCGTCCGTCACTCTCACTTTCTCTCTTGCAAATTAACTGTGTTAAAACGCAGGAAGAGAATGCAAGAGCAACAGGACAAATCAGCAACCACATCACGTACTCTGATTATGTGATGCAGCTGCTGACATAGCAGTCAAGTCGGCTTCCAATTTCCTGCGGTTAATATCACAGTGACTTCTGGGCATTTTCATTGATGCCTGCAGTCTTCCCAATCTGGAGTGTTTTAAAAACTGTCCAGTGACAAAAAGATATTTTTTTTTGTTTTTTTTAAAGTGGAACTTGAGCACGCATGTGCGGAGCTCAGAGTTCCATGTAACATTGCATCTTCAGCTTTACACACTAGTTTGCACTGCTACTTGTGTGTAAAAATCACTAATTAAACTTTTTTTAAATGCCAAAATTGGGGAGGGGGGAGCTGCACTCTGATACCAAGAGCTACCCCTGCTTTGTTCTAACAAATCAGTCATTACATTCTACAGATTTATTTGAAAAATTATTCTACTTATTAGCAGGAAAATCAGGGAGGACAATGTTTGTTAGAAGTACTGACACTGCTTTGTAGATCCCACCATTTCCTGCTTCATGCTCACCTCATTAATATCTCATAACACTCTCTCATAAAGCCCTTACCTGCAACATCTACTTAAGAAGAAGGTGACTGGATCCAGACAGCAATGTTAACTTACAGGATGCGAGGACTGCCACAATGCAACTAGCTTAATTGCTGCTTATGCTACTTCAGACAACCCTCCCCAACAGTGATGCTCACTCCATGTTACTTATGCATTATAAGTAACCACCTGCATACAACTCTGATATTAAAGTAAACAAACACAATTACAGTACAACTATTATATGTATTTCTCTTGATGAAAATAAGATTTAACATTTTATTAACAAACAAAGCAACAGATAATGAACAGAACACTTTATCAGAATCACAACTAGCATTTTATTATGAAAAAAAAGTTTGATTACCAACACAAATATTTTTTTCTTGGCAAAATAAATAAGATTAATCAGAGTAATTTACAGAACATAAATACTTTTACCAGTATTCTGTATGCTATATATCGTCTACAGTATTTTATAAGCATGTATTTATTACCAACTGAAGTAGCACTATGAGCATAAATATGTATTTTGATACTGTGTTGAAACTAACAGTGTTTAAAATAAAAATGCTAAACTATTTTGGTCAATTATATATAGCGTTAAATAATGCCGCAGCTCAAACCATGGATAAATAACCTAACGATTATGGTATTTTAAGCCAAAGTAGTGATAGTCCAAAAAAAATATGAAAATATCTTTGGAATCTTCTTTTGCACATTATAATCTGAAAAAAATAAAATACAAAAGAAACATTTAAGGGAAAAGGAATTAGAATAGCCATTAAAATAAATAACTACATATTAATAGCAATTATAAGTGGTTTACCTAATATTTTGATACATTTCTGTCTTTCTCATAATATCTGTAAAACATTCGATCACCGTCTTTCCAAATCTTTACTTCCAGAGCAAGGAGCCCAGATATGATTGTTGCATGCTGTCAGCACTCCCATTCATTTTTTGGAATGCTTTTTGGCCCTGGACCCGTACTTGTGCTCCTGACAGAGGATTAGCAAATTGGTACTACAGCTCACAGTAAAGTGCTTGTAATTTTTCTATTTTTCCCTAGTACATTATCAATCTCACTGCATGCTGCCCACATATGAATGTATGGCTGAATTTGGTAAGACATATTTTTAATTATACAAAGTAGCAAGCCACATCTCTTCTTGTTACAAACGTCAGGTGTTCACTTTTTTTCAGTGCTATACAATCAAAACACCCACTTGCATTGCAAATGAACATTCAATCTGACATTGAACTTAGCCTTACGGAATACAGACTCATCAGTTGGAATCGTAACGTTGTCATTTCCCAGCATACAGATATGACTTAAGAGTCTCCTGCTAATGTCTTAGACATACTAGTAGCAACTATACAAACACTTTTGCTTACTGGGACAATCCCAGCACACTTTGTCACAGGTATATCCATGTTTCCACTAAATAATTGTAACCATTACACTCAAAGCTTGCAGTAACTGCCATCTAAAATTGACATTTTCATCCTGCAGTTTATTTACTATTTATTACAATTTGATAACTGTGAGGGTTTGCTGGTCGACAGACCCTTTTCAGCCATGGTCTTCGGGCCAATGAGCAATCAAAGGAGAAATAAAATGGAGAAATATAAAACAAAGCAGGAACAGCAAAGCAAGCTTTACAATTAAGAAGTTAGCATGTAAAATGGGATAGATTTACATTACTTGATAATGAGGTTTTCAAGTGTGTATTATAGTATCCACAGTTCAATTTATACTACCTTACGGTACGTAGCAACACCAGAAACGTAACACCAAATCCAGGTCTGCCTTTCCCTCCACCAGCTTTCTACTGAACAGCGAAAAACGTCTTTGGCTTACTGTGTAATTGGCTACAATTCACAGGCCAAGTGTACAAGTGAAGAGCACAAAAAAAAAACTGAATTCAAATGCATTTCTGTACTGACATTTTGGTACAAAAAAGACCTGTCAATCACATGCGCAATACTTCATCCAGGCCAATTGCCCCACCTCCCCAACCTTGCTATGCTACTGATATCAAGGAGTACAGGCATATAACTCAGGCTGTGCAAAGTAACTGGTGAAGCAGTTATTAGCCACTGTCTTTGAAGCAACTGCAACGTGAATCTTTGAGTATGAACTCACTTATAAATTTGTGTAGGGTGTTTTCCTGCCAAATATTTGGTGACACCTTGTTGCAGAGAGAAGGTGCCAGTTTAGAGAAAGGCCTTTCATTCACTATTGCTTTGATTCTGGGTCTTATAAGGGACAGCGATTCATCTGGGTCTACTCTAAATAAGTAGCTCTGCTATCTAATTTGCAGTGATTTCTTTAGAGGTGGGGACTGGGGAGTGGTCTAATTTTAATATTTGTAGATATGGGAAGCAAGTAAAAGTGTTACTCATTCATTGATTAGTGACCAGTTGAATTGTTCCAGAAGTTGACAGTGGTGAATTCTTTTGTTGGCTACAAATACGAATTTGCAAATGTTATTGATAGTTGTCTTTTTTTGTGTGTGTATTCTTACTACAGTGTTGGCAGTCCACATTACACTTTGAGGATTAGTACATTTCCGGCAAGAGCTGAGCAAGCTGAGGAGAAAGAAAATGAGATTGTGTAGCATAATTTCAATTGCTGAAGAGATTTTTAATGATGATGTCAGTGTGCTTATTAAAGTTTAGTAAAGGGTGGATTATATCAGGCCTAGGGATTTATTTTCTGATACCACTGGTAAAGCAATATAATTTCTGTCTGTAATGTTAAAACTGAGTGTTTAAGGCAGTTTTAGTGGAGCACCCAACATAATAACACCAGACTGCAGAGTACTGATGAGCAGTGTGTTGTTTACTATCCAAACGTTAAGGGCTGTGAATCCATCTTGGAATTTCTGCTGCAGTGAGCTTTCAACTACACTCAAGGAGGAGGAGTATATCATCAACATACCTAATTAAGTTAATGTTTGACAGGTCACAGCTAAGGTCACAGTGAGAAAAACAGTGGACCAAGTACTGATCCTTGAGGTACAACTGTATTTGAGATAACAGTGGAAGGTTATCTGTGTTTACCTGGAAGGTCCCGCTTCGCACATAAGTCTTGAACCACCAAACTGTGGACGGACCGAAGTTGAGTCTGCACAGCTGGAGCAACAGATCATGATTAACCATTCTGAAGGCTCCATTTATGCCAATGAAGAGGCATCCTGTTAAGTGGGACTTGTTTATTATGCCGAAAATGGTACTTGTGGCAGTGCTTACGCTGGTCATTGTGCTAAGGGATTTGTGAAAGCTGTACTGGACATCACACAGCATACTGTATTTATTACTCTTTCAAAGATTTTAGTATAAGCGGACAGATTAGCAATGGGTCTGAAATCTCTACAATATGTAGGATGAGCTTTCTTAGGGAGTAGGATTATTATTTTGTGCTTGAATGCTTTGGGGTATATTACTGAGGTGAGAGACACAGTTACTGCCTCGGCTGTTCCACATATATTCTAGCTTTCTAGATCATTTTTGTTTAATGTCATCTTCTTTTCACATTTTCCGCAATAACACTTTAAAAATTACATCTTTCTCCATCAAAAGTACAGCAACTGTAGCATATCTTCAGTCAGTCCAACTATGTCTTGCAGATCCATGCACCTCTCAGAAACCATGACAAAATGTCTTCCTCATTTATACTGATTTATAACATTTTCATAGGTTCATTGGTGTATACTAGTCTGACATCCACTAAACTTTATATGATTAGCCATGCAACCAAAATGTGTCCCATGAGTTATTGTGCCTTAGGTGTTATATTGAGGGGTGTATGCTAGCTAGAACATGATTTAATGGCTACCTCTAGCTATCAGAGACATGGCTGAAAAACCAGGGGTGACTTTCCGATTTCCCATCCACTGGGTATAGGTTGCACTTGAACAGTATTAGGGAAGGACTCTGCTTCACATGTATGAGCAGTCTGTTCCAAAGAATGGGAATTCTCCGAGATACATACCTGCCCCTCTAGCATGTCCTATTTATGTCATGAGCAAAGCTTAAGTCCTTTGATTTGGTAGTTCTGATGCTGTTCATTTTGCTTGATATGCAAAAGGTCCATCAGAGTGGGATCCAGAGATGCCTTGTATGACGGGCATAGATCCCTCCTCAGCAGTCTGAAGGAAACAGAGTAAAGAGAGAGGGCGTTGAACCAATCTGAACAGGACAATGTGCTAACTTCCTGTACTCTTTTAGTGAGGAACATCTGTGGATGTTCCACTTGCTGCATATGCCTGATGAGGTGCATACTGAAGGAGTTGTTATACTCAATGACGGATCTGATGAGGGCTGAATACAGTGGCATAATGACTTCTCTGAACCTAGAGGCCAGGCCCTTACTTATATGTTGAGCGACACAGAATAATTTTCTTACTACCTTAGACACATGTTGTTCGAACACTTGGTTATTATCTGTATGCGTCTCCAAATCCCTGTCAAGTGGGTCTAATCTAAGGAGTGTTTTTTCAATGAGGTAGTTTCCCAGGGTGGCCAACATTCCAAAGGGTACTACTGTGCATTTCTTGGCACCAAGTTTTAAACCACGGCTTTGGCACCAGTCATTTGTCTGTGTTAGACCTTCCTGTAAGATGTTAGTGTCTTGGGGGGAATCTACGACTGCTCCTCATTTGCAATCATCTGCAAACTTGGTCAGCTAGAGGCCGTTGACATTCTGAGAAGCAGAAGCCAAAGAGAAGTGACTCAGCACAGAGACCCAAGGGATTCTGCTGGTGAATGTCCTTTGAATTGGTGCCCCCCCCCCCACCTAACTTCTTAGGTCCTATCTGTGAGCCATCTGGATATCCAGTGTGGTATAGAGGGGTTTATGCCAAACTGTGTGAGTTTGTTTATAATGCCTTTGGTATTATATCAAATGCCTTAGCCAGGTCAAGGTAGGCAGTATGTACTGTTTTGCCATCATCCATTAACTTTGTGACTTTCTCTCACGACTGGAATTTTTTTCTCGCTATCACTATCACTGGAAAATGACTCTATAAAAATCCAAAAACAAAACTACTTTCTACAAATATATATATAATATACAATAGCAATATATAAAGTATGTGGCAAACACACCTTTACATCAAAACAGAATTCAAAATAACTTTTTTATCCCAGGGGAAAAATACACACCTTGGGCTCTCTTTCTGTTTTATTTCCCACTTATAGCCTCATACAGGAACTAAATATGCAGGAGCGACATTTCAAGAGAGACAGCTGTGTATGGGAAATAAAATGAGACATTCATTGGGAACTCATTACTAGCAAAGATTACAAGCCAAAAAACTACTGCTTTTTTTTTTTTGAAAACTGTAGACATAACTCTCTCTCACATTCCATAAAACAAGTTACATAAGGCAGTTATACCTGCATACTAAAAATAGTCATTGCCACTAAAACACCAATCTTTTTTTTGTTATGCCCTATCCTTATATCCCTCCACCCTGAACGAAACTTAAGGCAATGAGGTTCATGCATTCAGAGTGGCACATTTTATCATTCAATGTCTCATGCCAAAATTCTCCTTACTCGCTCCCAATACCTTGAATTTTTACTGTGCATTCCATACAGTATCTACTGATCCTGTCCACTCCACCCCCCCTCCCCCCTCCGAGAAAATTAAAGCTCAGTCCTTCATCTGGCTCACTCCCTTGCATTAGGTTTACTACACAAATGTGGGTTGCATGCAATATAATGCAGTGCTTAAAATCTCTATGTCAATGAATTCTGTATTAATTTTACTTTTTATTCAACCAATGACTACGTAAGTATGACAGTACAAGGAACATTTGCAGACATGACTTCGGACATATGGGAAGTACATATTTCAAAGCATTCATGCTCAAAAGAATCATACATTTGTGCAGGTTATATAAGGTGTTTATGATAGTGGCATTTGGCGTGTTGAATAAAGTGGAATTTAATTTTATCCAGCTCGTTTTGGCTTCTCTCCTAATCTACAGCTTTTCTTTTGGTTTTATTTGTGACTGTTGAGACCTTCCACTATTTGATATATTTGTGCAGGTTACTTACAAATAGACTCTACAGGCAAATCTATGGTAAGCATGAGCAGTGGCGCTTATCTTAAACATCTAAAAAAATAGAGACCAACTAGTATAATGGTTATGGCCTTTGCCTCCGAAGCACAAGGTACAAGGTTCAATCATGATCTCTGGCCAGTGCCTGTATGAAGTTTGCATATTCTCTCTGTGACTCTGTGGGGCTCTCCCATTTCCCAAATAGTGCCCTACAGGGGAAATAGTTGTGGTGGTGTGCAGTATCCTCAAGATAGGAAAACATGGATCAAAGACAGAAGACCGTGGCACGGCTCGCCACTCAGTGGTGTAAACTATGGCTCTAAGTGAGTCGGTCCTGTTGACTAATCTTACCAAATAGGTATGGGTATGGATATTTCCTGGTGATAAGTGGGTTGAGGACCTAGCCTACTCCAACTTATGTCGGGCAACCATGCTAAGTGTGGCAGGGGAATATGTGCACCTATTGGCCACCGTGTGCCTGCCCTAAAGCCCAGCTGCCATGGGTCCATAAGCTACTGGCTGACCAGTGTCCAACTGCCCTGCTTGGGTTACCTGGGACAGCTCCGTTGACTGAAAGCTGGAGATAAAACCAATCAACTTCCCAAACATAAACAAAGAATTGCTACACTCAGTGAAAGTTCATTGACAAGATGCAGCTTGGAAGTGGATGACATGATGGTAAGGAGAAGGTTGGACATTCTATACATCTAGAAGACAGGATGGCAGGTTAATGCAGCAAAGCCGCTTGGCTTAGGATTCAGAGTCTATTACTCAGGAGGAGAACAATCTAGAAATCATGTGGGAATTGTGTGAGGGGGGAGACTTCAGAAGACAGTGAGGGATGTCATCAAAATTAGTGGCAGACTCATGGCAATCAGACTCCCTTGAAAGGTCAGGGTAGTACTCAATCTCAGCCTATGCCCTACAGGGTTAATAGAAGTAAGAAAAAGAGTACATTCAGAGAGCTGTTGCAGAGCCTACTAGATATAGCAGGACAACATGAATTGGTGTTGACAACAGATAAACTGAATGACCATATTGGGGCAGAAAGAATAGGGTATGGGGACTGCCTGGGTTCACGTGGATGAGGCAACGGAAATAAAGGAGAAGAGCCCATCGTAGATTTCTGTCTGGCAAATGGTTTAATGGTGACCAACACATGGTTCAGCAAGAAAGACAATCAGATCATCATATACAAGAGTGGACAACGTGCAATTCAGTTACACCTTCTCCTAGTAATGAAAGGGCACTGGGGTAGAATCAATGATTGCAAAGTCATCCCCAGTGAAAAGGTTGACCCACAGCATAAACCAATGGTTGCCACAATTAGCTTCAAGCAGTGGTCAGAGAAGGCTCTAAGGTCAAATGAAACCAGGCTGAAGATCTAAAAGATGACCGGAGAGAAAGCACAATAGTTCAAAGAATTATTTAGGGCTCCAGCACCTGAAGAAGTGGAGGAAATAGGTGGAATTGAAGAAGAATGGCAGCACCTCAAAACAGCATGTATAAGGACTACACAACAGATATGTGGCGGAGCCAGGCATTCAAATAAAGTACATAAGGAAAGCTGGTGGTGGAATCAGAAGGCCAGGAATTCATCAAAAAAAAAAAAAAAAAGGAACAGAGGGAAACGTGTGAGATAGAACAGATTGACCAAGAATTAATACTGGTTGGCTAACAAAGATGCTAACAGAAGTGTTGCAATAGCAAAGTGCAAGACATCAGAGACACTCTACCAGCTTCTGGAAAGTGATTCGGTAGATGGCACAGATGGCAAAAAGAAATTTATCAGGTTGCAAGCAAAGACAAAGATAAAGGAAGATAGTCAGACACCCTTTATAAAGGATGCCAGCAACAACCTGCACACCAGTCCAAAGGATATGAAAGGCAAATAGAATGAGCGCTTCCAACAGCTTCTGTATGAAGAAACCACAGAAAATGTACTGTTGCAGACACAGCCTCAGAAAAAAGAAGAGGAGGAGCCAACCACAGAAGAAATAAGACCAGCACTAAGGAAAATGAAGTCAGGGAAAGCAGCAGGCTCAGATGAGGTCACAGAAAATATGATAAAGATATTGGGTGACATACAGAAACGTCTCCTGAAGGTGCTCATAGGATTAGGAAGAGAAAGGCGTATTCCAGATGAATGAAGAATAAGCATACTAGTGCTAAGGGAGACGTTCATAACTGTGGGCAGTATAGAGGTATCAAACTGTTATCACACTACACAAAAGTAATGGAGAAGGTGACTGATAAATGAATATACAGAGTAGTAGAAGGTAAGATGGGAGATAAGCAGTTTGGATTCAAATCAGGATGCAGCACAACTGACCCAACATCTGCAGTGAGAGAGATGGTTGAGAAGAAGCTAGAAATGAACGAGTCCAACTGGGAATTCCTAGACTTGGAGAAAGCATATGACAAGGTCCCAAGAAAGCTAATTTGAGCAGTCCTGTGGTGGTTTCAAATCCCAGAAACACTGGTAGAATTAGTGCAGTCTATGTACAAGGACCCAATGATTCAAGTACAGACAGTGTTTGGACTCACAGAAGGATTTCTAGTGGGATTGGTTGTGCATCAGGATTCATCTCTAAGCCTACTGCTGTTCGTACTGGTGATGGACTACATTAGCAAACAGGGTAAAGGGAAACAATTGACAAATTTGCTGCATGTAGACCATGTGGCATTATAGGCAGACTCTGAGCAAGAACATCAGCAAAGAATAGGGGAATGGAATGCACAATTGAAGGCACGTGGAATGAAACAGAGTAGAGATAAGACAGATGTAATGGCAGCAAATGAGAGAAATCAGAAGAAGCCGATAACTGAGATAGAAGGGAAAACAGTGAAACAGGTTAAAAGCTTTAAGTACCTGGAGGAGTGGTTCAGGAGAAGGAAAGTCTGAGTGAGGAGGTCAAATCTAGAATCAAAGGAGCTGCAACCAACCGGCACAGAGGGTCAGGGGTAGTGTACGATAGAATGCCAAAAAAGCTGAAAGGTAAGGCATACTAAACAATAGTGTGACCAGTACTACTGCATGGTACAGAAATCCAGACAGTAAAGGGAGAGCAGTTAAGGAAGCTAGAGGTGATGGAGATGAAGTATCTAAGATGAGTGGTAGGATGCACACTGTGGGGCAGACAAAGAACCAATGACATAAGAGCAGAAGCCAATGTAACTCCAATTGTGATTTGGGCACATGTGCAGAAAAGCAGAAGTTAATCTGGTGAAGCTGATTTGGGACAGACAAGTAGAAGGCAAGAGGAAATGAGGGAATCCAACAAGGAGGTGAATGGATTGTATGAGAAAAGACCTGCTAAAGTCAGGCATCAGTGCTGAAGAAGGTAAGAAAGTGGCATTGAAGAGAGAAAGAGAGACTGAGACAGTTGACGACACCTTAACCCTATGTAGAAAATGTGAAAATGGGATGATGACTAAAAAAAAAAGTAGGTATCAAAAGACCGAGTCTGTCCAGTTTGTTGAATAATGTAGCAAACAATGGCAGTTGTTCCTCCTTCTTACTGTACATCTCCAGGAATATCAAGAAAATATATAGGCCTCATCTGGCTTAGATTTTTACCATAAGCAACTAATTCTGCCTGCTAACAACTCTCGATATGAAGTAAATATTTTCACATACCATGCTTAAGCTGCTTCCTTTATCAACTGCTCATGTCCTTTTCTGCCTCTCTGTCCTTTTTTTCCGGGGTAACTCCAACAACCTATATCAACTCATTTATTTTTTTTTTCATGAAAAGGGTTATGTTCCCATATGTTTTTTTTTTCTTTATATAAATCATGTGCTTTGTTCCTCTCCCTGACCTGGTCATCTTATTGTTACACATTCTAACACTATAGCCTGCCTTTTACTAAGGCCATCAGAACTGCAAGAAGTAATCAGCTGGGGTCTGACTAGTGTCCGATACAAAGATGTTAGCATTATCATATCTTTTCTTTTGATTACACTCATTCTGACACACACACACACACACACACACACACACACACACACACACACACACACACACACACACACACACACACACACTATAAATTCCAGCACTTAATTTGCTTTTGCTGCTGCCCAATCAGAAAGTATAAAGGTTTAGATTTTCCACAGCAGTAATGTTCACATGATTTATTACTCTACATTCTTTAGCCTAGTACCTCCAGCTACATATTCTGTGCCTTGACATCATTCTGAAGGAGCAGCAACATACACCTACACTATCTGAAGTGAAGCTGCCTCCTTTTAGATCATATTTCTAGCTTCCTTAGGACTCTCTTCAGGTTTGCTCCCATGTCTGCTGCAGTTGCCACAATATTAGTGGCAAACATAACTGACTTATCCAGTTTTCCACTCTGAGTAGGGCAGAAATTAATAAATTAAACAAGGCTAGACCCGATACCCTCTCCTGGTGTGCACCACTAGCTAATTTCCTCCTGACAGCTAACCCTCCCACTACTACTGACAGTTCTCTACTACCAAACTGATTGTTCATCCATCTACTCAGTTTGCTACCCAATCCTAACCCTCTTATTTTCCCAGAAGCCTACAAGTGAGGGAGTAAGACAAAGCCTTTGTTAAAACCCAGGTAGATGTCATCCACAGGGTTACATCTGTCTACCTCCAGAAATGATCAGGTGAGTCTAACAGGCTCTACATGCTGTAAAACTACAGTGGGGTTTGTTGAGCAATCTTCTGTCACACCAGAAACCTCATAAGCCTTCACTTCAGTACCATTTCAATCATTCTGCGTAGCAGAAGAATGGCTCATTATTGTTTATCGTGTGAAATTAATGGATTGCTCTTTACTTTATGTAGATGGACTCCACCACTGCCTTCCTTCTAGACTCTAGAGCTCTTCTATTCTCTAAAATACGTCTGAATAGTTCTGCCCTTACAGAAGCAGGGCATCACAGAAAGCATCATAGAGAGGGGTTGCAAGTGCTGGTTCCAGGTTACCAAAATCCCAAAACTCTTTTTGGGATCCCATGTCTTATCCTACTTCAGTCCCATCAGTGCTGTTTCTATCTCCTGTGTCATTATCACTTGATCAGTTCATCTTTTCCACCGGTTCTTTTGTGTCCCCAGAATGTACCACCTCTTAAGCTTGTCTGGTGAAAAATGAAGAAGAAAAATCATTTAAAATTTTAATATGATCTTTGGCATTTTCACGTTACTCTTTTCACATGCTAGATCAAAAGTTTCTTTCCCTGGTTTCTTCCTTTTACCTATACATTTAAAGATTTTTTTTAATATTTTCCTACTTTCTTCTGCTCACTTTTTCTCTTTGTACCCTTTTGACTTCCTAAGGATTTCAATTACAACTTGCTAGCCCCCTTATGCCCCTTTCAATGATCACCTTTTGTTCCCCCAAGTATAAGTAACTCCCTTGCTTTTCATTTATGGCTGTCCTTACTTTCCTACAGAAACAGACCAACTTCCTTTTGCTTCTATTTGCCTTGGCAATCTTTTTTCTTTTTTTGAACTCTGTCATTTGTGCTTCTTGTGGATTCTCATGCCTTCTCCATACCTTTCAAACCTTTGCTCTCATGTTACCTTCCAAGAACTTTAATTATGACACTACTCCTGCAGATTATCATGCTTTGCTGTTGTGGCCCTTTTTGGTTTCTTGAACCAATTTGATGTTAGCTACTAAAATGATGATTGCACAGTATGCCATTCCTTTGCAAAATGCCTCATAAGGGGAGGACCTGTTGAGCGATCACCCACATCAAAAATATACCATACATAGCCGGAGCACAACAAAACAATTTTTCAAAAAAAGACTGAAAATACCAGTGTTTTTGCAAGGAGAAAAGTCCCCTGCAGGCCCCAAGAAGTGAGCTGCACTCTGACACAGCCCCTGACTCAAACATATTAGCTCCACAACAGCAGAATGAAGGAGAAAGGGAAATAGCTGGCATCATATAAAACTGATTGCAAGTTGGAAGATCACAATAAAATGGGTTTACAATGAATAATCAACAAATTGTTTAACTGGTACTTTATTATTCAACCCAGTACATCTAATTTGAGAACAGTGACCTAAGATCATAAAAAAGAAATGCATGTATTTTTCAGCAACCGTGCACCTCCCCAGCATGGGAACATGCCCCCACTACAAACATATGTCAGCCCTGGACACTCATCAATTCGTCTTTGAAAAACCTTCTTAACAGCTTTGAGAAAGTCACCAATTAGTGGACAGCAGTTACACAGTACATACAGCACAGATGAACTTGACCAAGTTCTTTGACACAATTCCCCATGCAGTGTCACTGAGAGGTTTGTAAATATGAATACAATGTTTATGTTGTGCAGTAAATAGCTAACTGGTTGTCTAACAGAACCCATAGGCTTTGAGTTGCAAGTGTCACTTCAGAAAACCAAAAAGTTAACACTGGTGTACCACAGGTCTTAGTGGTAGGCCTTATTCTATTTAGCATGCATTTCTCAAATCATCATGCTAGCACTCATAGCCTATGGTTTTCCAAGTTTTCAAATCACTGTAAATTGGATGTCATTATTCGCTCTTCCGCCGATTCACAATTGTTCCAACATGGATTAGATAGTATCAGTGGTTTATGTCACCACTCAAAAGAGAATGCATCCATCCTCCAAGCCTTGTAGCAAGGCAACCTTATGCAGTAAATCCAGAGTGGTAGTTTCATTAGGTTGGTAAATAAATACCTCCCCATCTGCCCAGTTGTTGCTCCCTGTTTATACACCACATAACCATGATACCGTATGTGTCACGAAGCCCATAGGTGTCATGCATTCTCTGTAAGCCTACTGCAGAAAGACAGTCTCCAGTGACAATGACTTGCCTTTCATGAAGTTACAACCTGTATTCTTTTGTAATCAGGCTAGCCTCCAAGAATATATTTGTCCTGTCTGGGAAGAGAACCTTTTGGGGGAAGGCTAATCAAAAACGCCACACTCACGGGTTGTGGCTAAGATGGTGAACAGTTAGCAGTATAGAATTTTTGCTCTGCTTCTTTTCAGTTATTCTGACAGGATTTTATACCCTAAATTTAATTAATATTTTTATGACTAATATTTCTAATATATAAGGGGTTTTAAAACAGTTCCTGAAAGAAAAATATATTTTTTTATTTTCCTGCATAATTTTCTTGTCAGAAGTTTACCTAGTTTGGTAAAATGAGCCACTCTAAAATAATTCCTAGAAAACTTCAATGAAGAAGAAACTACAGTCTATTTTTAAGTAGCATCCAGGATTTTTCAGTAAAAAATGGAGAAACTTAAGATTAAAATTGACAATGTAAAGGAAGAACGTAATTAACAAATGGATTTATTAAGCAAAGTCATAAAACAATAAGTAGTACAGATTTCTAAAATCAGTAAATGACTTGGATGGAAGAATGACAGACATTGAAAACCATATTGAATTTGTCCTAAAACAAAATACTCTGCTTTTGGAGAAAATAGAGGACTTAAAGAGTAGCTCTAGAAGGAACAGCATCAGGATAAATATGGAATTCCAGAGAAAGAAGGGGATAATATGATACAGTTTTTGAATAAATGGCTACCTAAAATTCTGAATTTACCTGAAGCTCACTCTTTCAGTACTGAGAGAGCTCATAGATCTCTTTCAAGCTTTTCTCTAAAACATAATCCATCTTCACCTAGGTCAGTAATTGTTAAGTTTCTTTCCAGCCAGGATAAAGACTTGGTGCTGAAGACAGCATGAGTAAACTCTCCAATAAAAATAAAATAAAATACCATAAGATTTGATAATGACTATTCATTTTCCATTATGATAACAAGGAAGGCTTTGTATTCCATTCACAAAAAGTTTAAAGAAAACATTAAATTTCAAGTCATTTTTTCCAACAAAAATCAAGAATTTTTTTTTTCCTGAAGGACTGAAAGCTTTTAATACTCTTGAAGAGGCTTTGGCATTCACACAGAAGAAAAATCTTTTGCATAAATCTGAAGAGATGGACTGGTTCTTAACTAACTAGAAGAGACAAGCAGCTAGAAATGGATGGGCAAAAAGAAAAAAAGTAGCAAAAAACTCAGGGAAAAGTGACGGTCTATATTACAAGTTTGTTTTTAATGTGTTACTCTTACAAATATTTCTTTTAACATCTTCATAGGAATGTCATCCGTTTTTAGGCAATTAGGTAAAATCTTTTCATTTACTTGATTTACTTTCTTATAAATAATAAGTAACTATCGGTTTCCACTGATATTTAGTTAACTGTTTAATAGAGGGGGTCGAGTGTTAACAGTTTAAGTTAAGATTTTGGCAATAGTAGATAGTTTTACTTGATTAATGCATTAGTATAATTTATTATTGTTTTAACAACTTATGATATAACTTTTATTTTTAATATGATGGCATTTGAATGAATGATTTTCTACTTCTAGCTACAGAACACTTGTTAAACTATAGCAATAAGCACTGGCTGTCCTTTTGTTTATTATGTTTATTTTTTTTTTTGCAGCTGTCTTTATCTGAATTATTTAGTGAAGAGGGTTTTGTGGTGATGTTGAATGTAGAATGTAAAGAGTAGCTGTCCTTGTAAGTTAGACACCTAAATATGTGCTTGTTTGTATTAAAAAGCCAGAAATGGCTCTTTTTTTAAATCACGAGCATCCTGTAGAATAAGAACAGCCAAAGCATGTGTTTGGGGGAATTGAGTATGTGACAGTTTTTATGTATTAAAATGTACTGTGTACTGTGAACTTTGAATGAACTCTGAGCAACGAGAAAGTACTGAAAAACAAGAGTCTGCATGAAAGCAGGAAATGTGCCTTTTATGGAAGTACATCCGATTTTCTTTCTCTGCCCAGAGATATGATGATGTAAATTGTCTTATGTTTACGAGTAAACCTTTCATTGGTTAACTGCCCTTCATAATAATCTAATTGGTTCATTTTTATATTTTTGTACTGTCAGCAATATCACCAGTATATAAGCTTGTTTATTCCTTTGTTCTGGGAGTCTCCCTGGTACTTTCCATGAGGCTCCCACACGTGTGTACTGTAGTTAATAAAAAACACTGAAAAAGAGAAAGAACTATTTGTCTTCATTTTTAAAGTATTGTGTAATGTAACAATCCTTATACTAAAATATTCTTCTTTTGTATTATTTTCCCACTTTAAACACTAAGTTTAAAAGAATGCCATTTTAAGACTGTCACTGTGCTATGCACAGCAGCAGTCCAATCCCTTTTTGAACTGTTCCTGCAGTTGGAAGAGTCTCCTGAACTTGATAATATCATCTTCAGAAACAGGAAATAACTGAATGGAGTATTCAAAACAACAGCAAAGAAGTTTAAGCAAGCAAAATGAAGCTCTACTTTTATATTTTATGAACGGATTACTTTCTGAAGTTTTTTTTTTTTTACTAAATATTGTCTTTATAATTTTCTCATATATTTATGTGCATTTTAAACAGTACATTCGTTTTTATATCCTTTGTTCTTTTTTTGAAAATTGTTTTTTAGTTTTAAGCCATAAATCAAATAGTTATATTTTAATGATTGCTACACCTTCTGAGATATTGAATAAGTCTTTGGCTTATTATGAAACTAATTAATATCAATGGTACATTTAAACTACACTATTACTAACCTTATATGGTACATTTACAGATGCATTGTTCTTTAGAGTGTAAATGCATCACTCTACTTTGGATTTTTGTTATTACCTTAGAAGTTTTAGGTCATAATTGTTTATATTTAAAGAAGAAAGAGCTTTGTTTTTGTTTGATAAACATAAAATGTGTGTGGTATAAATATGGAATTAAAACAGAATGTCAATTTTAAGAGAGATATTAAAATCATAAGTTTGGACACTCTGATAATTAGTTTTCCAGTCTTTTAAATCAAACTTTGCTATCAGATAAACACTTTATTATTTGTTTGAAGTTTAACATGATAACAGCATTTAAGGATTACCATAGATTTTAAAATGTATAGTTTTACCGCTATTCTTCTATTCCTATTCTTTTCAGTATAAGGAAATGAAGTAAGCAAATAGTAATTATATCTCATGATTTTTGTTATGATACTGTAAAAGTAATTTTTTTCTACACTGTTTTAATTATTGGTAATGAAGACTGCATACTAAAGACTGGAAGATTGGTTAATGAATAGAAGTACATTCTAACTGGAGAAGAATTGAGGCATACACATAAATGTAAATTGAGTTTTTGTTCCAAATGTTTTTCTATATGAATATCATGTCTGTCTATCTGTTTAAGAACATAAGACATTGGATATTACCCAAGATTATCAGACAGACTGGTAAACAGTGTCTTTTTCTTTTCCATAAGTAGATAAAAACCTCATGTTATATGCTATTAAAATATTCTGGGCCTCAGATACAAATGATTTCTTTTTTCATGAGATATTGGGGAAATATTTTATTCTAATGGAAATTTTCCTTTTACAGTTTACATATCTAGTGACAATATATAGTAATAGAATAAATTAGAGATTGTAAAGCTAAAGCGAATGCTGTTGTGTACTTTACAGAGATGGAGACTTTTCAATTTACGTAAAGAAACTTTTGCATGGATTGAAATGTTAAATGCTTTTTGATCTAAGCACATTACCTTAAGTATTTTTTTTTTATGAACTATAATATACAAACATAGAAATATTTCAAGAACAGGCCCTTCTAGCTTGCCAATACCAAAACACTCGTTCCCATAATAAGTGTCCAGGCTGTTCTTAAAAATATCTAAACTAGTAATTGCTTTAATGTAATTTGGTAGTCTGTTCCATGTATCAGCTACTCTGTCAGAGAACCAATTAATGCACTTCTCATTCCTATAGAATCTTCTACATAGGTTGTCTGATGATTCTCTACTACTTTTTGATAACCCCAAGCATTTCCAGAGGTAGTTGTCTCTAAATGCCCTATATACTTGAATAATATCTCCTTTTAGATATATGTAAGATATATGTACAAGTTCAGATATTTTAGTCTTTCATAATAACTTAAATTTTCACATCCATGGATGCCCTTGGTATATTTCTGCTGTACTCTTTCCAATTTACTCATGCTTGTTTTCTTATAGGGTTTTCATATTGTTATTCCATACTCAAGTTTGGGTCTAGTGTAACTAGCAAACAATGCCCTCATCATTTTTGATTTCCTAGACTTTATAAATCTCTTTATACAACCTATAGTTCTATAACTATCATTAACCAATTGGTTGATATAATTAGAAAAACTCACAGCTGAATCTACCCATATACCCAGGTCCTTAAATGAGTCTACAGTTTTGATCACTGTGTGCTGTATTAAATATTCACCTTTCAGTTTATGACTTCCAAATCTCATATGCTTTGTTTTTGATGTTCTTATCAGCATATTATTCTCATGTACCCAAATGGTCAATTTAGTCAAGTTATTTTGCAGACATCTTATTAACACATGTAATCAGTTTACCCAATTTCAGGCCATCTGCATGTAGGCATTAGAACAACTCAGATGAAAAAGTTAGGTCTGAAAGATACAATCTAAACAAGTAAGGTCCTAGGACAGAGCACAATGGGACACCCTGACTGTAACCAAGGATTTCAGTCCAGTTGCTTTATGATACTTGCCATGTCTTATTTGCAAGCCATGCATCTATCCATCTCAAGAGTACATCAATATCTGGTTGTACTAATTTATTGATCAATGTTTTGTGTATGACCCGGTCAAATGCTGAAGTTAAATCTATATAGGTTCACAGGTGTGTACTAGGCTAATGGCCCTGGAGCCTTTACAAGCCTAGCCCATAGATGTGCCCTGGCATTGTGCTGCCAGACGTTAGTTCCCAGTGCCTCTATCAAGCTGAGCCACTGGAGTGATCCTCAGGGTGAGCTTTCTATTACCCATCCACTCATCAAAATTTCTCTTGAAGAGGGCCAGTAAGGTGCTCTGCTTGACATGTATAAGAAGTCTATTCCAGAGCATGGGAAGTCTGTGGGTGTTGAACCTGTCCCTCCAGCATGTTCTGTTGATAGTGGTAATGAGGTTGAGGTCTCTGGAGCATATGGTGTGGAAGGATTTTTTTAGATGTAGCATTTCTAACAGAGCTGGGTCAGACATGATTTTGTAAGTCAAGCAGAGATCACCTCTAAGTAGACGATATGAGACAGAGAATAGCTAGATTTTTTTTGTCTGTCCATATAGGACATGTGTTTAAGACCTAGGATCCTCTTCGTGAGGTACTTTTGTGGCCTCTCCAGCTGTTGCAGGTGCGTAGTGAGGGACGTGCCAAATGGGGCATTATACTCGATGACTGGTCTAATGAGGGAAGAGTAGAGAGAGAGATGATAACCTCTTTCTTCCTGGATGAAAAACCCTTGGTAATGAGATGTGCCACACATAAGAACTTTCTGACCACAGTGGCAATGTGGTGGTTGAAGGAAAGGTTGCTGTCAACCTGTGTCCCCAGATCTCTTATAACACATTCAGTGTTTTCTTTTATCTGACAATAAACATTATGTATGTTTGTCACAAAACGGCATTAACACACAGTTATTCAACTAACTGCTGTACAATCAGTGCTTACACTGAGACTGTACTGTACACTCTTGCAATTTTTGGTCAGGAATTCTGGACAAAGCCAAAAATAATGGGGAGACAGAACAGAAAAAATGAACATCCTTTAAATGCTACACTAGTTAACTTAAAAAGTTAATACAAGAGATCTTGTATTAACATGCACTTTCTGAACAATGATAATTATGAAACTATAATGTCTGGCATTATTGAATGACTGCAACCCTCTACGATTGATCAGAAAGTCAAATATTTCATGAGGGACAGAGCAAAATCATTGACAATCTACAAAATTCTGAATATCTGAGAGGTATGGACTTTATTACAAGGAATATTCCTGATGCTATGTGTTGAGAGGTCCATATTCCACGCAGGTCCACATTGAAGGGGATCTGTTACTCATTCACAGAGCTTTTTTAACTGATATCCACAGTAAGCATTACTGAATCACAGTGGTTCATCAAAATAAGTTTCTGATGGTCTAAAGTCACACATTTTAAACATCATGAAAGCTTCCTAGTCGAAGCTATTAAGTGTTCCACAGTTTCCCCATTTTGTTTCCTATTATGAGAGCCAGTGTTCCACATTGTGAGGATAGAAGGTTGAGAGCTTTGCAACTGCATTATGTGCCATTTAGAGAGACAGAGAGAGAGAGAACACTTTTATTGTTGCCCCCCAAGCCACCTGGCATATAAAAGTGAAGACTTAAGAAATGCATAATTTTGTAGCTTCTCCTCATGTCACTCACCTGTCCCTAATGGTCACAACTGTCCCTGGTTATGACTGAAAAATGCCACTCAGCTGTCCCTAATGGTCACAACTGTCCCTGTTTAGGACTGAAAAATGCCACTCAGCTGTTCCTAACTGTCACAACTGTCCTGGTTATGACTGAAAAATGTATCCTGTCCAACTAAAAAATTGCGATATTTTCAGAAAAGCAGGTGGAATAGAGTAAAAAATATTAATGACATTCAAACTTAAAGACTTATTTTACTTCAGAAAAGTGTGTGTTAATTTATGTTCTCTTACTCTGTTACTTTCTATGTTTGCTGTGTTGATATTTAAAAACTGTCCCTCGTTTACAGCTTTTGTCCCTTAGTATTCATGGTTCTGTCTCTGATTCTGGAGATTAAGATGTTGAAAGCTATGCTTTCCCTCTAAAGTTGTCTAAGATTTTGTTTTTACATTTGCAATCTTCTACCTGTGAACATACTTTCAACCTGTAAACATTCAAAATAAGTATAAACACTTTTGAAAGCAGAGTACATCCACCCAAAAATCTGGGCACTTGATTAGCATAAAATCTACATACTAAGTAATAAGTAACACTTCCTCTTCTAGTAGGATTGTATAACATTCAAAAAGACAAGCTAAAAACTGAGATGGACAAAAAAAGGAAAATACAAGCATTATAGGTTCATACGTTAATAGGTGTATACTAGGCTAATGACCACTAAGGCCCTTATAAGCCTAGCCATGCAACCAAAATGTGCCCAACATATTAGATTTATAGAAGTGGTGATTTACTGACTGCCTCTGTCCCTTAGAGACATAGGAGCCAGACCAGGGGTGAATTTCTGATTACCCATCCATTGGTCCTAGTTGTTATTAAAAAGAGATAGGGGCAAACTCTGCTTCACATGGATGGGGAGCCTGTTCCAGAGAATGGAAATCCTCTGAGAAACATATCTGTCTCTCCAACATGTACCATTTATATGACAAGCAAAATTTAGGTCTTTTAATCTAGTAGTTCTGATGTTAGTTGCTTTGTGGATGTGTAAAAGGTTCATCAAAACAGGGTCTCAGAAGTCCGTATGATACCGGGCAAAGAGACAGGGCTTTGAGGTGATCAGTGTTGGATACTGTGTTTACTTCATGCATCCATTTAGTAAGGAACCTTTGCGGACATTCCAGTTGCTGCATGTGTCTGATCAGGTACATACCGAAGGGTGCATTATACTCTATGATGGGTCTGATGAGAGCTGAGTACAGTGGTATGATGACCTCTCAGTACATAGATGCCATGCCCTTATTTATATGTTGAACAACGTAGAAGGATTGTCTTACTACCATGGACACATGCTGGTCAAAGGCTAGGTTACTATCTACATGAGTTTCCAGATACCTTTCTAGAGAATCAGCTTTTAATGGTGTTTTATTGATGACATAATTACTCGGGTTGGTAGACTTCCCAAAAAGTTCTATAATGCATTTCTCAGAATTGAGTTTTGAGCCATGGCTTTGGTGCCAACCAGTTTTCTGTTTTAGACCTTCCTGATGGGTGTTCTCATCTTGGGAAGATTCAATGACTGCTCCAAGTTCACAATCATCTGCAAACTTGGTCAGCCAAAGTCCTTTCACACTGGCTTTGACAACTGAGAAGTAGATGCCAAACAGGAGTGGTCCAAGCACAGAGCCTTGGGGCACTCCACTAGTGACTGGTCTCTTTGTGGAGGTGGCCTCACAAATTCTAACCTCCTGGGTCCTATCAGTGAGCCAGGTAGCTATCCAGCATATTATACAGGGGTTTATACCTAGTTACATACGTTTGTTGATAGTATCCTAGTGGGGGTACTATATCAAATGCTATAGCCAGATATAGGTAGGCAGTATGTACTAGTTTCCCCTCATTCATTGCTTTAGTGACCTTTTCAGAGAATTCCACCAGATTCATTAAGCATGACCTACATTTGACAAAGCTACACTAGGATGGATGCAGTGTTTGAGGTCTCCTATGTCCTTGTTGGTAATTACCAAGGTAATTTTTTTCCATGGCTTGGCAAATAAGACTAGTCAGACTAATGGGTTTGTAGTTTCCAGGATCTGTTGAATGTCTTCCCTTATGAAGAGGGATGAGCACGGTGGTCCACCATTCATCTGGTAAAAAGCCTGTATTGACTATAGTTAAATAATGACTCCAGGGATCCTGATAAGCCACATTTTAGACTATTCAGGAGACATTCTGGGATGTTATTGGTGCCCATTGAGGCCATGTTCCTGGTTTTAGTAGGTTCATAGGTTAATGTGGCTTGTTTCTTTTCTATTAATAAATTTGTAGATTAGTACTAGGCTACCTCCCCTTGTGGGCCATTTTAAGCCTATCTAATTACACCATGTGAAAATTAAACCCTGCGCCTTGTGTCTATAAGGCAAACACCTTAACCATTACACCAATCTCCCACAGCCAGTACATGCTCCCTAGTTATAGCTGTATGGGTTATGTTTGAGTATTTTTGAGGATAAATTACATCACAGCACAATTTTAAATTTATAGCTGTTATTATATTGTTATAGAATATCATGTTATAGGTGGTAATAGATCTGTTTTGAAAATATGCATGTTGATATATGGTCTCAAGTCTCAGCCTATCCCATTCTGACAATAACGTATCCAATATTACCTTCTCCATTATTTTTCCACAACATGAAAGCAAACTTAAGGGTCTATATGACTCTGGGTTTGTCCTACTCCCTTTTCTCTCGAAGACAGGTTTAATAAGCGCATATCTCTAATCTTGAGGAATCTCCCCATATTTATCTAGTGAATAACAGATATAATGGTACCATAAGTTCTTGCTGAAGTGTTCTCAGGTCACTGTTACTAATTTCATATCCTCCCTGTGCTTTTTTTGGATCCAGTTTGTGCAGTTCTTTTTCAATATAAGCTAATTTGATTCCAGTATGTGGGGTTACCTGGATGTTACTAGGACAACTTATTACCCCTTTTGTTAAGCCAAACTGTTTTACATATGATTTTGTACCTATATCTATAATCTGTTGTGCCTGAGAACAAATTTTAGAATCTGCACACAGTTTATCAATTTGTCTTTTTACTCCTTCCATATCTTGTGTATCTATAAAAAGGTTTCCTATTATGCTCTTCTTCTTTTGGCTTTTCCTGGTTAGGGGTTGCCACAGCGGATCACCTGTCCGCTAATGATTGGCAGTGGAGTTTTACAGTGTCGAGTTGACAGCCCGGCGCCCAACCTTCCATGGAAGGCACACACTCATGCCTAGGGCCAATTTAGAGTATCCAATCCACCTACAGCACGTCTTTGGGATGTGGGAGGAAACCGGAGCACCCAGAGGAAACCCACGCGACCACAGGGAGGACATGCAGACTCCACACAGAAGGCACCCCAGCCAAGGATCGAACCGGAGAGCCTCTTGCTGATGCTCAATATCATTATATAAATTTTCTTCAACTTTTTCTTTATCTTGTCTCACACTATGCTTAATCTGTTTGTCCAGCTTGTTTATTTCAGTTTTCAAAGTTGTAGCTCGACATCTCTTCCATTTCTTATATTTTTTGTCTCTCACCTTAATCAGATTCCTTGTTCTTATGGAAATATATCCCCCTGATTTTGTATGCCTAGATCCTGATGCTAAACTTTTTTTTTTGCACTCAAACAATTTCTCTCTCAAAATTTTCCACATTCCATCTGCATTTTTTCCACTGAACACCTCACTCCAGTTAGTTTTAGACAGTGACTGTTTTACTTCCGTATAATCTGTAATTAACCTTCTTTGCATTGGTTTAGATTTCAGTTGAATAATTTCCATACTAACATTGTTGAATCAATAATACTCCAGTCTGTTTCAGGTAAATTAAAATCCCCAGCTAATATTATTCTTCCCTACTGTGTTTCACGCAAGAAACATATGAGTTCCTCTAGGTCATCTGCACTTGACTTTGGTGGTCTCTACACTCCAACTGATACCCCAGCATGAGCCGTAAAACTGATATTGCCAACATCCTGGCAGATAGGTTTAGTGCTAACTTTATCCCTCTCTCATCCCCTAAAGGGCCCATCTCTATACCGGAAGAATGCAAAGTACCTGTAATCACGGCTGCACAGGTAAAAAACACACTCTCCAAAGCCAAGAACACATCATCCATGGGACCTGACAACATCCTAGGCTGCGTTCTACATGAACTACAGAACAAACTGGCACACCACCTAAGTACCATGTTCAATCATAGCCTCACCTCAGGCTTTGTGCCCACTGAATGGCGCACAGCAACAGTTATCCCACTCCATAAAGGGGGAGCCACCACGGACCCTGGGAACTACCGCACCATTAGCCTGATGAGCCTGGTCTGCAAGGCAATGGAGCGTATCATCATGGAACTTATAAACAATGACATTGGTAATCTCCAAACTCTGGACCCTACCCAGTTCAGGTTTGTAAAGGACAGATCATGTCTCCTAAACCTGATAGACTTCTTTGAAGCGGTCACCAAAGCTGTAGATGAGGGTAAGGTGATACACACAGCCTATCTAGATCTCGCCAAGGCTTTCGACACCATCCCCCACTCTGGAATTATAGACAAACTCACTAAACTAGGTATAAATCCCTACGTCACAAGATGGGTTGCCAACTGGCTCACTGACCGAACCCACACTGTGAAAGTAGCAGACTCTAAATCCAACTTCAGACCAGTGACAAGTGGAGTACCACAGGGTTCAGTCCTAGGTCCTCTCCTGTTTGGTATCTACTTCTCTGAAGTACAGGCTAACACAGAAGGTCTTTGGCTAACAAAGTTCGCAGATGACTGCAAACTAGGAGCCATAATCAAATTTCCTAACGATGTGGACACAGGGCCTCACTGAGACAGATGCCTGGTGTCAAAGCCATGGCCACAAGCTCAATGGCAAAAAGTGCATTGTCATCCCCTGTGGTAAAAACTTTGTACCCATGAACTACCACATAGGCTGTAGTTTACTTAACACCGAAAGTGTGATAAGAGACCTTGGGACACAAGTGGACAGTAGTCTCTACTTTAATAATCATATTGCCACAGTAGTCAGGAAATCCTTCCACATGGCACACCTCATCACAAAAGGTTTCTCATCCAGGAAAAAAGAGGTCATTGTTCCCCCTCTACTCATCACTCATTAGACCCATTATAGAGTACAATGCCCCTTTTTGTATGTACCTCACAAGACATCTACAACAACTGGAAAGGCCACAGAAATACCTCACAAAGAGGATTACCGGCCTCAAACGGATGCCTTACACAGACCGTCTCAAAAAACTGCAGCTTTTCTCCATCGCATATCGCTTACTCAGAGGCAATCTCTGCCTAACATACAAAGCTATGTCAAACCCAGAGCTGTTGGACATGCTCCACGTAAAGAAATCCCAATTCCTCCGAACTACACACTCTAGGGACCTAAACCTTGTCACAATAAACAGAGCATTCTGGAGGGATAGATTCCTGTCTCAGAGACTTCCCATACTCTGGAACAAACTACCTATCTATATCAAACAAAGCTCCTCATTAGCACTCTTCAAGAAAAATCTTGATGATTGGATGGCATATAGGAAATTCATCCCGGGGATCACTTCTGTGGCTCTGCTTGACAGAGGCACAGGAAAATAATTTTCTTGGGTGGCAAAAGCCAGGGTACCGTTTGGCTTGGCTTATATAGGCCCTAGGGCCAATAGCCTAGTACCTAGCTATGAACAATTGTTATATGTTCCAGGGTTGTCTTTATTGTCACAGTTACACAATCTATAGTATCTATAAGGTATTGTTTGTTTAGTTTTTACCTTGTTATATACGAAATTACTTAGAGTTGTAAGGAATTTAATATACTATTTAATTTACAGTTTTTATGTTGATTTTCACCCTCTAATTTATATGTCTTAATGGTGACTTTGACATATATTTATAAGTTTGTTACTGGTTTATGTAAACTGCTTTATGAGTGATGTTTACTGCAGAGGAAAATATTATGTAATAGTGCTTTTCAAATAGTTTTTTTCAATATTAAGTATGTACACTCCCAGTTTTTTCATAAGAAACGCTGTTCTTGAATGATGTGGTTACCTATAGAACAGTTTGGCTTGTTAAAACTTTACCTTTTGATAATGGATAGGTAAGATTTTATTTGTTATCTTTATAAGCTAATTATTTGGAAAGTAAAGGTTCCCTCTTTTCACGTTACTTCAATATATGATTGTATGGTGAATAAATAAGTTTAATATTGCATTAACTGAAAATATTTAATTTCGAAGTATATATTTTGAAAGAGTATGTTGTTAGAAATATCAAAGTCAAAGTGAACTTTATTGTCATTTAAACTCCACAAGGGTAACCTAAACGAAATTGCATGCATCAGGCTCAATAATGAGATGACAAATACACACATACAAATTACATACAGCACATGCAACATTAACTTTAAGTTAGACTGCTATTTTACTACATACTACTGTAAGTTACTAGGTCTACAGTTTTTAGTAGCTGACTGATTGATTATTGCATATTTATTTAATGCATACTTATTTTCTGATATGTTAGAATAGCTAGCAGATAAATACTGCTACTGTAAACAGATAAATGTGAGCGAGCATCTCATAATTTCTATTGCACCATAATGGTTTGACTGACACAAGACCTTGCCAATGACTAACATTCCTATGATTGCTTCCAGAGTTCGAGAACCTAATCACCTGTGAGAAGAAAATGTTCCTGAACTTGGCTGTTTTACAGCTCATGCTGGGGTATCGTCTGCCAGATGACATGCTTATAAACAGACCATAGGCAGGGTGTGTTGGATCACTGGTTATTTTTCTGGACCTGTTGTAGCAATGTGTTGCATACAGAGCATGTATTGCTGAGAAGTTGAAACCCGTTATTCTTTCAGTGACCTTCCCCACCCTCTGTAGGGTTTTTTGATCTGCAACTGAACAGCCACCATACCACACCATGAAGTTGCTCATCAGGATGCTTTCTATGGCCCCCCCTGTAGAAGGTGATAAGAATGGAGGGTGGCAGATTAGCTTTCCTTAACCACCACAGAAAATGCAGGCACTGGTGGGTTTTCTTGACTATGTGACTGGTGTTTATTGACCATGATAAATCCTTCTCAGTGTGGACTCCCAGGAATATTGCACTACTTACCATTTCCATCCTCTCCCCATTAATGAGTGTTAATTTAATCATGAATGTTAATTTTGATTACTATGTATTATCACAGATTAGTGTATTTTATATAGAAATATATTAGATTTAAAGTTTTTTAATGTTATTACATTTATTTACTGATTGCAAGATTCGTTAATGTTAGTGAATACTCTGAGCAACTATAGTTTATAGGACAGAGCAATGTATAGGTAAAATGAAATATACAATATACAGGTATGTACTTATTAGTTATATATATATATATATATATATCATTTAGTACATGATTTAGATAATGTGAATATAGCATGAACTATTATAACTGTTTTTCAGGAAAAGATTTATTGTACCTTGTTTTAATAATAAATTATATAATTGTATTTAATGTAAATGCATAATTGATAACATCAAGTTAAAATATAGTATTTAAAAACATAAGTCAATATCTGCTTGCTATGTTATCTTTAAATAAATAAAGTTAAATAGTTTTAATAAATATGTATATTACAAGTATGGGATTTATAATATGGGTGCGCTTTGATATTTTGGTTTATGTTATTAGTTTAATATTAAGAAGTAATAGCAATGGATTGAGATTAGGTAGTGTAACAGACTTGTTTGAGAGTGGTTTGTCTGATTATATCATCTAATCAGGAATATTTTATTCCAAGCTAGGGTATACAAATGTTTTTAGACTGGATTATTCAATATTAGTTATTAATCTGTTTGTCCATAACAAGTTGTTCTAGAATTTGGTTCTTATTTATTATAATACACCACAGTATATTAATTTTTAAATTGTTTTTTTAAAGATGTCAGCTGACAAATGTATTTCACTGAATCCGAATGGTCTTAATAATCCATGAAAAAGAGGGGTAGTTTAAATAAATATTTAAAGTTTTGCAAAGCTCATATAGTTTTTTTTTTTTGTTACAGGAAACACACCTATTGACCAAAGATCTAGCCAGATTGCTTTTAAAAGACTATTCAATTCTAGTTGGCTCTAGTTTTAGATAAAAATATAAGAAGCAACCTTATTTTATGGAAGTATTCATTGGCAATACCTAAAGTGGTCGATACCTATTGTAATAAGAATGGTATGTTGGGACTGGTTGTAGTAGAGATGAATAAAAAATATTACACATTTGTAAGTACTTACTGGATTCCTGGGATTGGAGCTAAAGTTGCTAAGAAATATCTAGATATCATTACTTTGTATGCAAAATTAAAAATGATTATGGGAAAGATTTTAATAGTATTTTATCTAATAAAGATACTACCAATGACAAAACACCCAGACCCTCTCTTCAGTTGCTAAACATTTATATCATTTTACAAATTTAATGAATATGAGAGGCATTTATAATATAAAATTAGCAAGATCTCTTAATGTTACTCATTCATTTAGATTTAGTACCCAAACAAATACTGATAAAAGTTTTACTTCTAATGGTTTATATTCTACAATTGAAGATGTGTTGATAGTTTAATGTCCTTTAACAGACCACAGTGCAACCACTTTTACTCCAACACTGAAACATAATAACTTAATTCACTGTCAGAGACTTCCTGCATATATAATTAAAATTAAGAGTTTCAGCGAGTGGATTTTAAATGAAATACATAATTTTTTGGAGTTTAATAATAATGATGAAGTTACAGAAGTTATTTTGTGGGATGCGTTAAAATCTTATTTAAATGGTAATATTAAAAATTGGTATATTTGTAAAAGAAAGGAATGGGACAAAGGGTTAAACATTTTACAGCCCAATATGGATTAAAGTTAAATTTAAAACTTAATGATAAATCTGCAAATTCTGAGTTGAAGGACTTCAATCAGAAAAATTTTGAAATACATCATCATAAGATCTCAATAAATCTGGAAAATTTTTAAATTACAATTGCACTCAATAAACCCAAAATCTTTCAAATAGCTATTAGATCAAATAAAATAAATATAAATCATATTAAAGAGATCACACGCTAAGTTGGAAATAACAGTACAACGTTAACAGATTTAAAAGATACAGAGTGTTTTAGAAATGATTATGAACAAATCAATAATGAAAAACATTAGATAATAGGAGTCTAGCTATATGCAAGAAACTATACATAACAAATTAAAGAACAAAGAATTAAAACTGATAAGTCATTTTCTTTTAAAAAATTAAAAGATCAAATTAGAAATTGTAAGACTAATAAAATCCCAGGTATAGATGGTATAATTCCAAAGTTAAATAAGTTAATTCCTGATAATGTATTAAAAATTCTGTTAAATGCTTTTAAAGAAGTTAAATCTACTTTAAATATTCCTCCACTTTGGAGATTTTCTATTATTTAATCTAGTTTAAAACAAGATAAAGATCCAAAACTATGCTCTTATCATCCCATTTTGCTTTTAAATGTGGACTATAAGATTTTTATTTCTATACTTGTGAAAAGATTACATCTTTTTGTCAGGTTTATTAAATGAGGATCAAACTGGTTATATTTTAAATAGGAGGGTTTGATATAATATTATTAGACTTAATTCATTAATAGATATGGCAAATAAAAATAAGAAAGAATTTTCAATAAGTTTAGATATAGATAAAGCTTTTGACTCAGTTAATTAGCCCTTCTTGTTTAAAGTGCTTAAAGAATATAAATTTCACTGGCGTTTACAAATTTAATAAAGTTTTATAATAGGTCAATGCCATTTGTTACAATTGGCCCCTTTCTATCTAGTTCCTTTAAAATCTTAAAAGGTATTAAACAAGGCTGTCCACAGCCTGTTTTATTTGCACTGATTATTGAACCTTTTGCTAAGTACAGTAGTTAAAACAAAATATGTTTTTTTCAATAAAAGAAACTTATATGTCTAAAATTCATCTTTTTTTTGCAGACAGTATTTTACTAACTACTGTAATATAGAAACTTCGCTAAAACATATAGTTAACTCCATAAACTGTTTTGAAAAGATTTCAAGATGGAAATGTAATCATCGTAAAACAAATATTTTGCTTATTAATAAACAAAAATAAATACCTTTTTAAAAATATTACAGTAATTTTAAATGGGACAAATCACAAATTAGATACCTTGGAATCACTATTACATCCAGTTATAAATATTCAGCATTACTAAATTATAAAAATCTAACTGCTACAGTTACTAAATTAATCACTAACTAGAACAGATTATTTTTCAATACAAGACCAACTTACATTGATTAACATGATAATTTTTATCTAAAATCTTATTCTATGCACAATCACTAATTATACTCTCTTCGAAAAATACTCTAAAGAAAATTAACTAATTTTTATGGCATGCTAATAATACAAGGATTTCTTCTGAATGTCATTCAAAAACTTGGAGGAAGGTGGAGTAGGTTTCCCAAATACTGAACTATATGCTAAGTCTGTCATTAACAAAATAACAGCTCAATGGCTAAACTCTTTTTATATTCAATTTGGAAATTAATACATGGAAGAATCTTACTTGCTAACAATAAATTTCTTGTAGAATCACAAAAACAATTTGGGTTTAATAAATTTTACTAGATTCTAAAATATTTCTGTATGAATAATAAGAAAAATTTTATTTCCATTCCTTTGTCAGATACATTCTTCTTTCTTTCAAGAGATTTATAAACTCGAATTATATGGTGAAAGAAATGTTATTTCCTATACCTTATACAAATGGATGTTTAGAATCATTTAATATGAATAAAATGTTAGACCTTAAATATAATAATTTAATATTTTGGCATCAGTTCTTAAATTGCAATAAAATATATTTAGCTGATTATCTTCTAGTGAGTCATAGTTTAGAGAAAAATAGTTAGTTGAGTATACACATTTGTAAGAAATATATTAGTGAAAAACGTATCTTTAGACTAGTGTATTGCAACTATTCCAAATTTTTCTTCAGTATTAATAGTAATTCAATTAATAATGTCACAGTTACTTAAAACACATAGAATTATTAGAGCTGGTTTTAGTATTCCTGATTTAATATTTAGAACTATTCAACAATAATTAATAATGACATTTTCTCAGATTCAAATAAAAAATATTTTTAAAATCAGCAGAATATTTTACCTCTTCACTTTATTGGAAATTATATACATAGAAGTACTTACATACAGTTTTTTTTAACTCCCAATAAAGTTGCATTAATTTATAAATCAGAAGAAATTAATTGCTAGAGATGCAGTGAAATTCTTGATGCTGGTTTGGTTCATATGGTAGTAGAATGCAGAATAATATCTATTTTAGAAATTTTGCCCAAGCATTGTGGTCAGATAAATGTATAATCACTAACTCTTTGATCTTACTCAATGTGCCAATTCTAGATTCTATCCCAAATTCAAAAGTGCCTCTTTTTTGGTCTATTTTAGGTATAGCTAGGAAAGTTATTACAAATAATTGGAAATGTAAAACTACCATTTCTTTTACTGAATTTGTTTAGATAGGGGTGTTTGTAAAAAACGAACTGTTAACTATAAAAATGAGAACTCCAGCTGTTACTCAATTTACTTGAAAAGTTCTAATGTTTTAGCTTTGTGTAAGAAATTCTTGTTGTGGACTTCTGTAAATAGTTAAATAATTATGTTTTAAAAGTTTCTGATTTTATGTTTTGCTATTTTTTAATCTAATAAAATAGCTTTAAAAACATACTCCTGAGACAACCTATGGAACAGTTAGATTGTTCAAGACAGTACAGTTGTATAAATAAACTTACCATAACAGAAGATGTTTGAATGAAAACTGCTACAGTAGCCTTAGCTATATGGGTTATATCCTGCATAGGATATAACAGCTGGCCAGCTTCTAAAGCTTCAGGGCACCTTCCATGCATCTAAACCATTAGTCAGCTCAAACAGAGCTGACTTAAAATAAAGGTTTGGGCAACAAGCCCTTAAAAGCTTTCATGCCATCAGAGACATGGAGGCTGAGCCTTGAAAGTACAATGATAGGAATAACAGAAAAATAAATGACCAAACCCTGACATAAACAAACCAAAAATAAGAGTGATGAAGGGAGCTGCTACTACAGCAGTGATCATGCAAATGTCTACTGTTATGCTAAGTTTACTCACACAACTGCACTATGTTCATCATTTTGATCACTGCTGCATTAGCCTTAGCTACATGGGTAGATTACCCTAGCTTACTACATTTGAGAGATAGAAGGAGAAGAGTCCAGGAGCCCTTGGAGAATGGTTCTAGCAAAGCCTGATCTAAACCTAAATGAAGAATCAAGCTTACAGTGCTTTGTAAAAGCATGCACACAGGACCAAGATTCAGCCTCTAAAACACTTCTAGAATAGGTCTGGGTAGAGTGGGCATTGACCCAGCCTGAAACAGTTTTGTTGTGTTGAGTATAATAAAAGGTAATATATTCTTAGACAAACATTGGGAAATAATCTGCTTTGACACAAGTTGTACCTTCTTATTACCTTCACAAGAAATGAACAACTGATCAGAAGATCTGAAAGATTTAGTTCTGTCAAGACAGTACTTGAGTTGTCTGTGATGTCCAAGGTATGGAATGTCATTATCCCTCATTTTTAGGTTCAAGAAAAAAATGGGAAAATGGATGGTTTAGGTTAAAGCAAATGCAGATAGTACTTTAGGCAAAAAGAAGGATTAGTTCTCAAAGGCATCCTGTTTTTGTGGAAAATTAGATAACTGACAATAGCTTGTAACCCAGATACCCTTCTTGCAATTAGTAAATCTGTTTTTGATATTACGAATCTCAAGTCAGACAGGTTAGCTGGTTCAAGTGGAGCAAGTGTTAGCTTCGCTAACACAAAATTAAGACTCTAAGGAAGAGCCATTTTTCTTGGTGGCCTCTTGTGCAAAACCCAATTAAAAACATTTTGACATGAGAATGCACTGAAAGAGGAAGATCCATGGGTAGACATGTTGAAACAGCTGATAAATGAACTTTGATGAATGAGTAAGAAAGGCCATAGGAATGTAACTCACAAATATTGTAAAACCACAGAGTAACTAGCCCTGAATGGGCATTGATTATGTTGTTGCCATCATCTACAAAACTTTTTCCATTTACTAATGTATGATTTTCTAGCAACAGGATTTCTTTCCTCCATTACTACTTGCTGCAAAAGTCCTCAGTAGACAGCTGCCTAATGGGAATTATGAACCTTTCATACAAGCAGTCAATTGAAGTTGGTTGGGGTATATTAAACATCCCTGTTCTTGTCAGAGTAGATTCAGTCTGTGAGGAAGCCTGTGATAATTGCCAGTGGTTATTTCCAAAAGACAGGAGAACTACGGTCACCTGGGCTGGAAGGCAGTCACCACAATGATCTAGGGGATTCATTCTAAGTCTTCAGAAGTACACTGGATATCAATGAAAAGTGTGGAAAAGCATACAGGACTATTCCTGTCCAAGGAAAAGAAAAGGCATCCATCTTCCAGGCCTTTTTGCATGGAGTCCAGGAGAAGAATATTGCCAGATGATTGTTCAGAGAGAAAGCAGATAAGTCTACTTGATGAATTTCCCACCAAGGGAACAACTCTTTGAAGGTTCCCCAATCTAGTTTCTATTCATGAGGGTCTGCCCTTGTCCTTTTCAGCCTGTCTGGCACATAATTTTGCTATGGCAGCCTATAGGATGCCTATAGAGTGAGATTGTGCAGTGAAACTATATCCCAAGTTAACATGGCTAGTCTGCAAACGGGGTACAACATGGCTTCCCCCTGGTTCTTGATGTACCACGAGACTGTGGTATTGTCTACAACAACTTGAAGCGTTATTGGGGACCAAAGATCAGAGAGTTGGCTGCCTTGATCAGGGACATCTCTTATATTTATGTATTTGCATCTGTCCTTGGTGTCCCACATACCTTGCACTTTTATCCCTCTTAAAACTGCTCCCCTACGGAAAGTTGAGGCATCTATGGTGACTGACTGACTTGGAGCAGGAAAGAAGAAGAGAAGATCTGGATTTAAAAGTATTTGCTGTCTCCACCATATGATCACCATATGATTTCTCTTCTAACAAATCCCAGCACTGGGATTTAAAAAGACAAATGATGTTGGTGTTAGGACCACAGAAATTTCAGATACCATTATATTTTTCTTATGTAAAATCTTGCCACAGGTATCATGAGAATCACAGACGCCATTAGACCCAAAATCGTGAGGTATTCCTTTGCAGTGACTGCGATCTGAGTGGAAAACCTTAGAAACAGATCTAGATATAGATCTAGTTTTCCTATGAAAGAAAAGCTAATTGAACAGAGATGTCTATCTGACATCTCAGGAACATAATCTTGTGTGAAGGAGTTAAAGACTTTTGAATGTTATCTTGGAAATCCAGCTTGGGTAAGAGATCTTACACACAAGACATAGAGATTTCTGTCAATTTGAAAAAGACTTGGAAAAAATAAGCAACTTCTCTAAATATGGAAAATGAGCTATAACTGGAGCTAGATACTTTGTGAACAGTCTTGGTCCAATGGATAATCAACAGATAAGGCAGAGAACTGATAATGTGATCCAGGCAGACAAAATGTTAAACAGCTGAAGTGTGGATAAATAGGGATGTGACAATAAGTATCTTTAAATTTAGTATTACAAAGAAACTTGAAAGAAGAAGAAGAAGAGGTAACAGGTTGTAAAGTGACATCATTTTGAATTTGATCACTATCAGAAACAGGTTTAGTAAGGAAAGATCCATAACCGGTTTCCAAGCATTTTCTTTTTTTTGTCACTAAAAACACCCTTGAATAAAAATCCTTCTCCACCTGCAAAGGAAGAATGGGTCCTAACACACACTGGGACAGGAGGTGATGAAGGTAAGGTGGAAATAAAAGAGTCTGGTCTGGTGGATGAGGTATTACCCACTGGAAAAGAGGAATTTCCTCCCACTGCCACCCGTAACCCTGATGAATGATCTCCATTACTATTTCTCTGAAACTGTCTGTTGCCAGAGAGAAAACTGGAGATTCAGACATTCAGGAAAAGTCATGGGGCTGCCAGGGAGGGAAGGGGGGGCAAGATCCCTTAATCATTCTAACCTGTTGGACTGTCCGTGGTTTTGGAAGGTTCCATAACTCTTTTTGGAACCCCCCCCCCCTTGCTATTTTTTTCTTAAACATCTGTTTACATGCATTTTGTTGAGACTGTTTATTTTTTGCCAAAACTGGATGAGGGGTTAGAGAATTCAGTAGAAAATTTGGAAAAGGAGGGGTTAGAGAATTCAGTAGAAAATTTTGAAAAGGAGGGCCGTAAAATCTTAAGAGATTCCCTGTTATCAATTTACTTCTTTCAGCACACTTTTTGATTACCTCTATGGCAGATGGGCCAAAAACTAAATTTCTGTGCAAGGGAGAATTTAAAACCTTATTTCTATTACCTGCAAGATTCTGAAAACACAGCTAGGCAAACCTCCTCAAAACACTGCCAGTGGCCATAGCCCAGGAAGAAATATCAACTGAGTCATGCACACATTGTACAATACAAGTAACTAAATTATTTAAAGCATATTTTCCTCACAAGAAGCTGCAGACAAAATATTCCTCATAGTTTCATAATTAAAACAAACTCTGAATGCATGAGCCTGACAATTCAAAATCCTGAAAATCAATGTTGGAGAAACATACTCTTTCCCCATACTTGATAATCTTTCCAGCCTTATTATAAACAGTAGGACTGGAATTAACTAAATGTTTAGCAGCAGCAGGATTAGTTAAACTATAGTTCATGGGTCAGGTTTGGAAAGAATATACAAAAACTTAAAAGACTGAAGGAACTTTATACATCCTATTGCTTTTCAAGGGGCAGCCTGATGAATATCAGGAATGTTGTTGGCAGTAACACACATCCTCCAAAGCTGACAGAACTGGAGGAATGGGCGAAGGTTCTGGAAATTCCTTCTGTAACAGCTCACAGTATTTTCTGAGAGACTAGGAAAACTCAGTGTTCTCCCACTAAAACCACTGGCACATTCTGGAAACAGCCTCAGAGAAACAGAAAGCCCCATAGGAAGAATCAGAAAATAAGCTCTCCACTGAGTACGAGTCAGAAACCTGATGAGAAAAACTTGGGTCTGTCCCATCATCTTTCTGTCAAGATTCATAATCTTGAATCTCTTCAGGAAAAGAGGTATTCCTTTTTCCTTTTACCAGAAACCCCTTATAAAGAAGGATCAATAACCTGAATTAAGCCCTGAGCCAGATCTAGTAAACTACTCCTGTCTAAGGAAATTTGAGAAGAATTAGATACACGGTTAGTTTTGCTTCTTTTTCACATGAATAATGGGGCCAACTGAGGAATTAATGGCAGCAGCAGCTTTCCCAGGGATGGGCACAACTTTCTTCTTTCAGCTTTTTCCCGGTTAGGGGGCGCCACAGTGGATCACCTGTCCGCTCATGATTGGCAGTGGAGATTTACAGTGTCGAGTTGCCAGCCCAGCGCCCAACCTTCCACAGAAGGCACACACACACACACGCACTTGCACCTAGGGCCAATTTAAAGTGTCCAATCCACCTGCAGCATGTCTTTGGGATGTGGGAGGAAACCGGAGCACCCGGAGGAAACCCACGCGACCAAAAGGAGGACATGTAGACTCGGTACAGAAGGAACCCAAGCCGAGGATCGAACCGGGGAACCTCTTGCTGTGAGGCGACAATGCTAACCACTGCACCACCGTGGCTGCCCTCCAGGGATGGGCACAACATTCTGACCAAACAAGGAAATGTTCCCTGTTCCCTCTCCCAGGACCTACAACAGTGTGTCTCTCTCTCTCTCTCATTGACTGAGTGGACCACAACAGCTATAGAGGACATGACTAACATCAGTCCTTAGCAGCTGTAGGTGCTACATCAGAGGGATTGGGGGTAAAAGATAACTGGTCTGAAGTACAACTAATGGCCACAGTAGAGTCACCCACCTGTGGCTGCACAAATTACTAGCCTGCTGTGGTGGCAAAGGCTGTTTGCTTAACTGCTTGATGCAGTCTGGTATATAATTGTATCACTTAAATTTGCATACATTTTAGCAACATAGTCAAAATGAGCCATAATAACCACCCCTCCCCCTTATCAGTCTTCATTATTCTCACCTCATGGTTGTTAGCTAACTCAATCAGTATTTTTCTTTCCTCAGTACTTAAGTTGTCGTAATCTGTAAGTCTTCCAAAGTTATTCAAACCACTTAACTTTGTTAATGCATAGTTTTTCAAACATTAATACTTCCTTATGCATCGGGGGTATAAAAGTGCTTTTTCTTTTAAGTGTATTCAAAGCATTATTTGAGTTATTTATACCATAATTTTGTTCCCTGAAAAATAAACTCAAATTCATTTGCCTTATAAACATTTTAAGACTAATATAACAGTCAACAAAATTCAAATGAAATGCAGGAACAAAGGTGAACCCTTTACTTAATAAATCATGGTATACATCATTTATTGTTAAAGCACTGTAATTATAAATGGAAGACCCATTTCTTTGACAGTGAACAATACTGTTGCCAGAAACATTTACATCACTCGTTTGCAACACATTATTGACTTCTATGTCCTGTTGTTCAAAAACAGCATTAGTATCATTGTCGGCCATTACTGTCGACTTCTGGCATTTAGTTGCCATTTGTTGTTCTGAAAATTGTTGTGTCAATAATAATATAAATCACCCTGGGCTTGATAACGTTGCCCCTCGCCCTTCTTGTTCATTAGGCATTCTAATCTCCTTACTTGGACCCCGTAGCTAAAAAACACCGGTCTTCTTTACTCAATTGTTCATTGTCACCAGCATTACTACCCTCACAGTTCAAACCCACATCATCATTGACGTTTCCCCCACCCCTGTTATTGTTTCTAACACCATCTTTAGTATTAGACACACAGGGATATGCTTTGTAGTTTTTATAGTCTTCCGAATCTCTCAATAACTTTTTAGCTTTGATTTTAATGTTTTTGTTCTCAAAATTTTCAACATTATCTAGCATGAAATAGTACTTAACAACCTGCTGAGAAAATAACAAATCTTTCACAATGTTCTCATTTAAAGTCTCTATTTCTTTTTCCATAATGGCCAGTCTATTCAAGTTATTCTTAATAATAATGTCACTCATTTCCAAACCTGTTCTGTTGAATAAATCAACCAGTTGTTTAAACGCTGTCGAGTCACCTTCCACACTCATTGGTAACTTCCAAACCCTTAGTCCTTTAGGCACCTGGTTAAGCAAAACAGATTTCATCAAAACCGAGTTGTCCATCTGGAGGCCCCTATATTTACGACACAAATCGCCAAACTTGTCTACCTGTTTGTTCAAAGGCAGCGTTACCCCTCTCCATTCGTTCCTCTCCTCATTCGAGTCAGAGAAATCAAATTTAGGTAACTGTAGCCATTCTTTGAAATTCTTGTGGTCAGGACGTGCTGTACTTGCTTCTGGTGCTGTATTGTTCACCACCTCCAGCCCGGGTGTTGAATGCAACGTAAACTCCAGTTGGGAGTCCATCAACGTATCACGACCTGCTTTCCTGGCCTCTCTTCCAAAGAAATGGGTTTTCCATTTATAATTATAATTACAGTGCTTTAACAATAAATGATGTATACCATGATTTATTAAGTAAAGGGTTCACCTTTGTTCCTGCATTTCATTTGAATTTTGTTGACTATTATATTAGTCTTAAAACATTTATTAGGCAATTGAATTTGAGTTTATTTTTCAGGGAACAAAATTATGGTATAAATAATTCAAATAATGCTTTGAATACACTTAAAAGGAAAAGCACTTTTATACTCCCGATGCATAAGGAAGTATTATTGTTTGAAAAACTATGCATGGAAGACTTACAGATTATGACAACTTAAGCATTGAGGAAAGAAAAATACTGATTGAGTTAGCTAACAACCATGAGGTGAGAATAATGAAGACTGATAAGGGGGAGGGGTGGTTATCATGGCTCATTTTGACTATGTTGCTAAAATGCATGCAAATTTAAGTGATACAATTATATACCAGACTGCATCAAGCAGTTAAGCAAACAGCCTTTGCCACCACAGCAGGCTAGTAATTTGTGCAGCCACAGGTGGGTGACTCTACTGTGGCCATTAGTTGTACTTCAGACCAGTTATCTTTTACCCCCAATACATTTACATACCAGACTGCATCACTCAATGAAATGCACATAGCATATCATAAAATCGATTTGTTTATGTTAGATGCACTTTTTCAAGGGGAAATACATGAAGGTGAATTTGATTTTTTGAATGTTGAACACCCAGTGATACCGGTGTTGTTTGGGATCCCCAAGGTGCACAAATGCATAGAAAACCCCCCTTTTAGGCCCAGTGTAGTGGCAAAGGGCTCAAAAACAAAACCTTTGGCATCTTATGTGGACAAGGAAATACAGGGGATTATTCTGGGTATAGACCACATAATTAAGGATTCCTGGAATTGTTTAGAATGCTTGAGGGAAGTCAATAAAACCTTCACAGGGTCTTTTCTCACCACTGATGTTATAAATTTGTTTTCAATTATCCCACATATGGAAGGATTGGAATACTTTAGGGAGAGTTTAAATAGACATGGTAGGTTCGAAGGAGAAAAAGTTAACCTATTAGTGGCTTTAATGGAGTTGATTTTGAGAAATAACTTCTTGACCTTTGAAGGGGAAATTTTTCAGCAAGTGTCAGGTGTTGCTATGTGGGTGAAGTCTGCCCTAGGGTTTGCCAACCTAATACTATTATACTGGGAAGAGGTTTTTATTTTTGATTCTAAGTTTAAGGAGAAAATATTGTTGTACAGTCGATTCTTGGACAACATATTAGTTCTTTGGAATGGTAGCGAATTGGAGGCAACAGAATTTATAGAATATTTAAATTCAACTACAAGCTTCTTTAAATTCACTAGTACTTGGAACAAAGACAATATAGATGTTCTTGACATACATTTAACAAAAACTAATGAAGGGATGCAAAGTACAATATTCAGAAAAAAGACACACAGTAATTCTTTGTTACACTATCGAAGTAGTCATCCACATTATCAAAAGAAGAGTGTAGGCAAGGCCAAATGGTGAGATTGTCATGTTTGGTCAGTGACAATATAACTTCTGAAGAGGAACTCTACAAATTAGTAGGGATGTTTCTAGAGAGCGGCTACCCTCTAAAACTTTTGACTAATATCAAAAGAGAAATAAAAACAAAAAGAACTACCCAGTTTCCTCCCATTTTAGGTGGGGGAAGTATAGTACAGAACGAAGCCAATGAATCATTTAAGAACAATGCAATGATTTTAAAATTTAATCATCAGACACCCTTTATATTGGACACTATGCGGAGAATTTGGGAATTTAGTTTTAGTCCCAACACAAAAGAAATTGTAGGTGACATGTTAAGGGTTGTTTTTAGTAAAGGAAAAAATATTAAAAGCATTTTGGAACAAACACCGGTTAACAAAGGCTATTCAAGGATGTATAAATGCGGGGCATGTAGAATGTGTAGATATATAAACGAGGGCTTTATGTAACTATAGTGGGTTACAATAAGTCTATTCCCTGTCCAGGAAGATGTTGTAATTAAACAATGATAGTACATACAGCTAACTCTACATCATGCCCTGCATTTTACGTGGGAAAGATGGTGAGGAAGTTGAAGGACAGAATTGCAGAACACCTTAGAGCTATTAAGAATAAAGATACCCTTAACGCCTTGTACATGCATACTACAGTTTGTTAAAATTTTAAAAAGTTTATTTTCTTTGTACTGGGTCGAGTTACACCAGATATACGAGGAGGTGATGACAAGCTGAAAGTGGAAATGTTAGAAACAGCTTGGCAAATTAGGTTAAATGCTACCCAACATCCGGATATAAATGAAAGTATATCTATTTTTCCCTACCTGAAGGCAAGGAGTAACATCATCATCTAGTTAAAAACATGTTTTTCCAATAGGGCGTCTCATTATATAAATGTTTTGGGGGGTTATTATATTAGTACAGCATATGTTTTTTATGCACCTTATTAATCTGATAAATTATTAAGACAGTATAATATATGTGGATTACTCATTTATACAACACTATGTATTTATATTTGTATTTAGTATTATATGGTTATGTAAACGGAAATAGGTGCAATGGTACAATGAAATACACATATATTTTTATTTGCACATTTCTATGAGATTTGTAAGTGCTAGGAGTTTATTTTGTTAATTATTTTTATATATAAACATACATCAACATTTTATTGAGTATATGGTTTTTAAAGCAACTGGAATAGTTTAGTAAGATGCATTTTTTATACTTTTTTGATTGATTATTTTAGATTAATGAATTAATGCATCGATAAATTTGAATGGTTGTAGTAAAATGATGTAACTACTTATAAGAGTGTTTTAAAATGTTCGACTGACTCTGATGATGCCATATGTATCATGCTGAAAGCGCGAAGTTCTGTGAACCTTGGTGATTAAAGCAGAATTCTTCTACAGTTTATCCTGGCTTTAGTTATTTTAGCACTTTAAAACACTTTGCTAGCCAAAACAGTAAAATAAACATAATTTCTCCTCAATCACTTAAACAACATAAAATGACAGGAAAAAAGAACGTTCTCATTTAAAAGCACAAAACAGACTCATGACAGTCCATTAAAACACAAACTCCTAGCTTTAAAATAACTTTCTTGAATAGGAAAGTGTTGAAAGTGTTATTACATACACATTTTTTTAAATGGAAGGTCTTTTTCCCCAAAGAGAATTTATCTACCCAGAAAAGGAACAGCATGAGCTGACTATCTAGCCTAAAAAGCCTCAGAGAAGCAAACCTCTTTAGCAGCAGGAAAGCACTGAAGGGCTTGGTGTTGGAATCTGTCTTTTAGGTATGTCTAGCTCACGCTGACTGATGGTTTGGGTGTACGGAAGGTGCCCTGAAGCTTTGGAAGCTGACTGGCTGTTATATCCTATGCAGAATACAATCCACATAAAATAAGTCTGCTGCAACAGTGATCAATATGACAGTGATCTGGTGTTGCATTTGGGCCTGCAGGAGCATTCATCTTGGAATTTGGTAGATGTGGATTAGTTTCATTTTTAAAAAGATTACCACTGGAGCCAGTCATTATGTAAGCATCTTATACACAGCAGAGAGCCCAAGGGGACAACTAAGTAATCTGGTAATGTTGGTGTCAGATATTGAATCGCAGGAGTCTTCTATTGTACTCAATAAAGTGGTCACAAAAAACACAGACCCAATAAAAACAAAAACGGCAAGCTTTAGAACAAAAAATCCACTACAAACTGCTAAGAAACTATTTTTATTAGTAGTATAAGCATTTTCGTTTTAAATCGTTAAAACTTCCTCAGATGCAACTCAATAAAATAAAACTCATACTTTTATAGTAACATGTCATATGATCCAAAATTCAAAACATGTCATGTGATCCAGAATTCAAAAACGTACACCATTTTTAAAGTTATAGCTCCTTAATAGCACAGCCTTTTCTAAAAATACTAAGAAAACCAACATCAATTCTTTCTTTGTTCATTCAATACATCACTACTACATAATGCTATATAATATACATTGTTAATCTAAACACTAAAAACTTTTTTTCTAAGACTGAAAGTTGTTCTCTCTCCATTGATTTTAACTTCAGTATACGGGTTATACTAACTGCCTCATTTAAATCAGGATATCTATATGCTTCTAATCTAAGTTGCCAAATCAATTCCTGTCTGTCCAAATATGTAGTGCCCATGGTTCCCCCCCGTGAATTCTTTTTCACTTTTTCTAAAATAATAAATTTAAAAGACGGGGTGTTCTTCCAGGTGTCTAAACAATGCATTTGTATTTCTTTTTTATATCATAAAAATGCTCATAAATGCATTGATGCAACTTTCTTTCAGTTTTTGCTATATAAAAGCTTTCACAGCCCTGCCACTGTGCTCCATATACTAGCCCCATAGTTTCATAGGTATATTTTCCATCCACAAAAATATCCTTACCTCTTATATTAATTCTATCTCCTTCCAATATCTACAGGTGTTACATCTTCCACATTTGGACATTGTAGGATGTGTAATCCTTTTAACTTGCTTCCTGTCTAATCTATTCTTCAAATTAGGCCCCCTCCTATACATAATGGTGGGCTCTGTTCCTAAAATGTGTAATATATTGGTATTTTCCTTAAATACATTCCATTTCTTCTGCAAAAATCCACCTAATTTTTGAACTTTCTGTATTATAAGCTGTAATCAAAGCACTTGTGTAGCAATCAGATCTACTTTTACTAGGAAAAAGTGTGTTATCATCCCTTTCCTCCAGATGGAGAATGGGTCTGTAAATTCCCATCCCTCTCTTTGATGACACTTCATCCACAAGTTCGTAAAGCATCTCTGAGGGGTAGCCCCTAATATAAAACATATTTATTAAAGTTTCACATTCCTTATTAAAGTCCCTATCCAACGTACTCATACGAGCTGCCCTAACCAATTGTTTCTTAACTACCACCCTCTTCTGTTTGTAAGGGTGACAACTGGAAAAGTGCAGTAACATGTTTGAGTACGTTGGTTTCCTGTACACAGTAGTCACGTATTTTATTTCTCTAGATCCTTTTCTATCATGATGTCCAAATAAGACATCATGTCCTTGCTATACACATGTGTGAAAGATAAAAATTCAGTGCTAGCATTAATGTGTTCAATAAAATCCGGCAATTCGATTTCCATTCCTTTCCAAATTACAAAAATATCATCCAGGTAACGTAAGTAGAAGCTAATTGCCTCATTATAAATGCTGTCAAAAACATACATGGATTCCCATTGAAGCATTACTATGTTAGCCAGTAATGAACCCACCGGAAAGCCCATAGCTATTCCTTCCTTCTGTTTATATATTTTTTCTTTGAAGAAGAATATGAAGTTATATTTCAACACTATTTCCAATAATTCGATTGCATTATTAATATTCCCTTGTTCCACCCCTCTTTTTCCCAAATAAAAGGAGTCTTTTATGGCCCTTGTAAATAGGAATGTGCAAATACATTTTCTTCAGATTAAGCGTAATTAGGAAGGTCCCTGAGAAGAGTGACAGGAGTAGTGACTGCAGGGTAAGTATCATGAATTTTGCATCTACAGGAAGAGTCTGAGCTTGGATAAGTGCAAAATTGGTCTTCATGGAGCATCTTTTTTAGGTACTTGGAAAGAAGTAGGAACAAAAACCTAAATGGTCTTTCCACTTGCACTTTGGTATCATCCTTTGATCTAGTAATTGCTTATCAAGGGGTAAAGAAAGATGCACTTGCTCTACTGGGGACAGAGGTATTGCTATTATGGGTAGGATGGTTTCACACTTTATTCTGTTGCAATGCTCAATGCCCCGTGGTCTTACATTGTCTCTGACTAGGCCTCCATCAAATACAACAATCTGCCTCCCAGGTGGGCCATGAGGGTGGAGAGATAGACTGTGGTTGTGGAGTTCTGAGTCACAACTATTTAAGAGGGAGTGGGCAGACCCACTTCCTGCCTGTGTGGCTTTCTGTTCTGTCCTCTCTCTTCCCATGCCACACCTGCTTCTCCCCAGACTTACCTTCTGCTGGCTGGCACTTGAAAAAAGAGACAGTCTTGAAAGGCTAACTCCTGCTACACTGAGGAATGGAAAGGGGGGGGGCACAAAAAGTTTCTTCACCATTTAATAGTCTCAGAAAATGCCTGTGTATTAATCCAGGCACGGTACCTGATGTCTGAGCATGTAGCAACAACCCTAGAGACTGTCTACAGCACTGTAACCACCTTTGATCATACACGTCCCATTCCTTCAGACAGATAAACAAAGGTCACTATCTCAGACTTGAGAGACACACATCATAAATTTCTATAATTAAGTCTCCTTTCTGCATCAGGATTTATTCTTGATATTTAATTACATGCATTTGGCAATGTACTGTCCTAAAAGCCAGAGTGTCTGACTTATACGCCTTCCTACCAAATCTGTCTAGGATCCTGGCCTTCCTATCATTTGGTAGCGTGTTAGGTCCCAGAATCAGTTTACTGCCTTTTGATGACTCTAAAGAAATTACAGCAGGGTCCACCACTAAGTTCCTGTAGTGGTTCTGATGCAGTTAATGGAGTCTATAAAGACAGCTTGCTTTTTGGGTGTAGGGAAGCAGCTGGAAAGGTACCCCAAAAAGCCCTGAAAACCAGAGGGACCACTGTAGGTTTCAGTTCCTCCAAACCAACAGATTAAAACATCTCTTCCTACTGTATGCCAGCGCCTTTGTCTGTTCTCTCATGATAGTGATTGTGTCTCTGAAATACACATTTTGGGGATCACAATGAAATGGAGTCCCCTTCACCGGGTTGCATGCAAGGGAGTACAATTTACATTGTGCATGTCAAGAAGCCTGTATTCACAACCTGAGAAGTATCCCTTTGCATTTAATCTGTTCCTCAATAGTAGGCATAACAGACTTGCTCATAATTACTTGTAGGAAGAGTTATTTCACTAAATACTTGAAATCCTGAACAAATTATGCACAGCAGCCATACCCCCAAAATGGAATGCTACCTAGATGCAGAGGAACCAGGGAACAATGTTTTCTGAGGTACTGAAAGATGCCTGTAAAAGTCTGATGGCTAACTATATTCCTCCTGCTTATTTCCTCCATGCCCTAAATCAAGCTTCTAGGAATCATTTAATTAAGTATGTCCATCCAGAAGTGTCTTCTTATTCCTAAATGTTTCTTGTCTGTAGTACTCCCAATTAAATTATCATGTTTACCTTTAATTATACATAAGGAATAAGATGTAGGAGTGTTCTTAAAAAAATGGCTTTATTCAAAGATGGATGAGTACACTAGACATGAAAATGTCTTTTTCTGATACGAGTACTGGAGTCAAACAGCATAAGTTTTTATAACCACTGAATAGTGGCTACGCTTCTGATAGGATAAAAGCTATGGCATGTCAGATATTATAGTAAGAATGGTCAATATAGAAGGTTTAGTAATTATTAAACTTTTTATATTGACCATTTGTACTACAACATTTGATTTTACTACTGTATGCACTTTGTTAAAGATGGATCTGAGGAAGCACATCATGCAAAAGTGCTTTTTTTACAAATATTGCTAACTTTTAGTTTAAATATGTTATTAAAACATTTGGACATATTTAAAAATGTTGAGCCACTAAGACAGGGTGAGATTCCAAATGGCAATTCTCAGAATCTAATTGGTCTGTCATCCGTAAAATTCAAATAGAGTAAAACCAATTCCACCAGTTACATGCTATTGCTTTCATCCAATCAGAATCTCATTCAAATACAGTATAACCAACTCCAAAACTATATGTCATGGCTTTCATCCTATCAGAAGTTTTTAGGCAAGCACACCTACCCAGATAAACAAATAAAAATGTATAGTTTGCACAATATTCCTGCCTACATATCTCCAACCCTGATATTCCTTTTCTTTTTTCTTCTACTTTTTCTTTCCTCTGACCTATACTGATCTGCCCCCTTTCCCAGTTATTACCCGTTCCCCTCCTGCTTGCCTAGACCACCTTTATTCCTTATTCCCATCTATGCCCCTTATTACTGTTTTCCTGCTAAGCTCAATATTCCTTCCTCCTTTTCCCTGGTAATCTGTTACCCCTCTTTACTTTTTCCCTGACAGACTTCACCTTTGACACTTTGGTCTGTACTTTCCCAGCCCCTCCCCCATTCCATCTAAGTTTAAAGGTACAGATGTCCAGCTGTAGTGTTCCAATACCTACTTTAGTAAAGTTGCTCCAATGGACAGAGACAAAACCCATCTTTGCTAAAAAGCTACTGATCCTTACAGGCTCTTAATTACTATTCACAGTCCCCTACTCCTCACCTCACTCTACCCAGGAAAGGAACTGCCTTATCCCATTTTTCCTTTTACTGATATCCTTCTGCAAAGGTAACACTTTTTAGAGTGGTGTCACACTCTTACTTCCCTGCACACTACTGCTGTCTGTTTGATCCACTCTACTGCTTCCTTTGTAGTCCCTTCTGCCAAGTAGTTAGTACCATATGGATCACTTTGTGTGGGCATTCCCCTTCTTTTAAAATAACTAGGCCAGGACAGCGTCCTTCCACTAAGGATGACGCCTAGGACCATTTCTACTTTTATAAGACTGCTCTTTGCCCACCTGATGCCTCTTGAACAATGTTTTTGTTTTTGCTGTTACAGCTGGTTAGTTCAACTGTACAGTCATGGTATGTATACTTCAGACCCAAGTTTAAGGGATAATATAAAAAATATATATATTTTACACAACTATTTTGTACTTCCAGAATCCAGAATGTATTCAAAATCTGCAAAGCAAAAAGGAACACTTGGCATATTCCTAAAGATGGGAACCAATATTTTGATATTATGCCTAATTTGTCATAATTATTTAAACTACAAATGTTTTTCTTTTACTTTTGAAGATTGTAAAATTATTGTTATTAAAATGTTTTGCAATAATTTGGAGCTTTTCTCCCGGTAATCAAATGTCAATAACTAAATAAATAAAGCAGCAGCTCTTTAAATGCAAGGCATTTCTATGTGCACCTAAGTTTAGTTAGTATCTCTCTTTATAGGTTCATAGGTTCATACTGGGCTATCTGCCCTAGGGCATTTATAAGCCTAGCCAGAGTGTGTTTGGCTTTCGCCACCCATTTTAAATTAATTTTGCTATGCCTTTTTTTGAGGTTAGTATACTGTGCCTCTGTCTAACAGTGACACAGAAGTGATAGCCGGGGTAAACCTACGATCTCCCATCCACTCATCAAGATTCCTCTTGAAGAGAGTCAGTGTGGGACTCTGCCTAACCTGGACTGGGATTTTACTCCAGAGTGAAGGGAGCCTCTGGGTTATGAATCTGTCCCTCCAGCATGTCCTATTTATTTCAGTGCTGAGGTTCAAGTCTCTCGAGCGCGTAGCTCGATGGGATTTGGATTTTCTGAGGTGCAGCATGTCCATTAATTCCGGGTTGGACATGGCTTTATACGTCAGGCACAGATCGCCTCTGAGCAGGCGGTATGCCACTGAGTAGAGCTGGAGTTTCTTTAACCGGGCAGTATATGGCATCTGTTTGAGCCCTTTGATCCTCTTGGTGAGGTACTTTTGGAGTCTTTCCAGTTGCTGCAGGTGTCTGGTAAGGTACATCCCAAAAGGGGCATTGTACTCAATTATGGGCCTGATGAGGGATGAGTAAAGAGGTAGGATGACCTCCCCTGATCTAGATGTGAATCCCTTCATGATTAGGTGGGCTATATAAAATGTTTTTCTAACCACTTTGGCCACGTGGTTGTCAAATGAGAGATTGCTATCAACTTGGGTCCCCAGGTCCCTAATGACTTCTTCTGTACTTAATGGATTACCACCTATGTGGTAATTTGTGGGCACTTTGTTTTTGTCAAAGGGGATGACTATACACTTTTTGGCATTTAGCTTGAGGCCATGGCTCTGGCACCAGTTGTCTGTTTCTATGAGCCCTTTTGGAGGATGCTTGTGTCGGCTGGAGAGTTGATTACGGCGCCCAGTTTGCAGTCATCTGTGAACTTGGTCAGCCACAGTCCTTCCGTGTTGGCCTGTACCGCTGAGAAATATATACCGAACAAGAGAGGTCCCAGGACTGAGCCTTGTGGGACGCCACTTGTAACTGGTTTGGAGTCTGACATGGCTCCAGCAATTCTAACCATGTGGGTTCTGTCCTTGAGCCAGTTTGCAACCCATCTAGTGACATAGGGGTTTATATTTAAGCTGGTGAGCTTATCTATAATGCCAGTGGGGTATTGTATCGAAGGCTTTTGCGAGGTCCAGGTAGGCTGTGTGGACCACCTTCCCCTCGTCAATGGCCTTGGTGACTGTTTCAAAGAAATCGACCAGGTTTAAGAGGCAGGATCTGCCCTTAACAAAGCAAACTGGGTAGGATCCAGTGTCTGTAGGTCCCCAATATCTTTATTTATGAGGTCCATGATGATCCTTTCCATAGCTTTGCAGACCAAGCTAGTCAGGCTTATGGGGCGATAGTTTCCAGGATCCGTTGAGGCACCACCTTTGTGGAGAGGGACCACTGTTGCTGTACGCCACTCTTTGGGTACATATCCTGTAGTAAGGCTAAGATTGAACAGTAGTTTTATGTTTGGGTTTAGCTCTTCTTGGAGTTCATGTAGGACGCAGCCCGGGACACCATCTTTTCCCTAAGCTAGATTAAGTCTTGGCCTAACAAGTATACAGGCTGCCTCTTTGTCTCACCACTCGTACCCCTCTTCCGTTATATCAAGTCAGTGCTACAAAACAAGCTTTAATGGTGCTCATGTTCCAAGTTCAAACTTTTAACAGAGTACATGGAAAATAACAGAGTCATAACAGAACGGTTCAAAAAGCCAACCTTCATAGCTGCTGGGCACAACTTGGAGAATCAGTGCAAGACACTATGTAACAACAGAAGTCAGTTTCCCCCAGGACCCCTAATCCAACCTCATCTATGTGCTTACTCTTGTTCGTTATTGTTCAATAAATGCAGCTTTCTCTGTTACCCTGGGAGGTAGGAACAGAAGTGAAAACGGTTCTTAAAGACTTCACCTGATGTTAGCTAATTTGTGTGGGTTGTTGTGTCTTTCGGCTTTTCCCGGTTAGGGGTCGCCACAGTGGAACTCCGGTCCGCTAATGATTGGCAGTAGATTTTTACGTGCCGAGTTGCCAGCCTTGATGCACAACCTTCAAGGAAAGTACGCCCATTCACACATGTCTCCAGACAGAAGACGCTCTAGCTGAGAATCGAACGGGTCAACGTCTTACTGTGAGGCGACAGCGCTACTGCAGCACCACCACCGCAGTAGGTACACACACAAAATGTTGCCACCTTCCATATGTTTGGAAAAGTAGTACATTTTAATTAGGTTTTTATAAGACAAAGAAATGGGATGGCAGTAAGTGTCACAGGTTTCAATGAACTTATAAGGTTTTGGAGCCTGATTTGTAATAAAGTTTATGCTTTTAATACACTGGTTTACATCAGACAATCTGACTGGTTAAGAAACCAAAACCATTTTTGACATATTTAGCTAGCAATGATGCTTCCCCAGAATTTGAACTGAACTGTTTATGAAAGAGTTCAGCCAAATTATCTGCAACCGTTGAAGAAGAGGTAATTAGTTATTTTTGGTAGTTTAACATGAAGTCAGTATGCGTCTTAGTCATTCCTGCCACTCTACGGATCTCCTGCCAAAAGCATTTTTTCAATGAATGTCTTTTAAGTTATTTTAGGCTTTCTGCACTCATTCCTAATTTAGCAATATTCAACACAAAAAACTATTAAACTTACATTTCTTACAGTTGTTATCCCAAGGTCAATATACCTTTTTAATTCAGTTGTTAGCCACACTTTTAGCTGGCTTCTGATAAAGCAGGAGAATGCAAAGCACTTTCTGTCACAATGCAGTCAGACTATGACAGAATGCAGTTCTAGTACTGTCCCCTAAGTTTAGGCAGTAAGGACAAAATTGGTTAAATTGTCTGAAAGACATCTTTCTTATTATCTTGTTTTTCACTCAGAAAAAAGGTGGAACTAAATACAGTGATCACTAAACGTGTGTTTTGAGGGGTTGGGGGTCTACAACAGTCTTACAAAATCTATGTGGATTGTTTGTACAAACCACATCTAGGGTGGTATGTCATCCAGATGGCAGATTTAGTCTTTCTGGTTCAGATACAAATTGGGAGAAGACAGCATTCACAAAAATGTTAACCTCCTGCACAGAATACTAAGGTTAGTGCACTGTTTACTAAGAAAAGATGAAATGGTTTCAAACAAGCGGCAGCAGAAGTACCAGTGGCACAAGAAGGCATAGGAATACGTATTACACACACACATATTAGTCACAGCAAGTATGAGTTCGTTAGCAAATAAACATTCACTAACAAGTCACAGTGGATCAGAATCGGCTGTATTATTTTGACAAAATCAGGTGTGTTAGTGGACGATGCAACTGGTGCACATGTCATAATGCTTGCCATTAAAAGACACACGTCACCTACCAATGCCTACGTCCAAGTCTCTTTGAAAGAAACAGAACTAATTCTTAACAATGTGAGTGATGTAGTAATCTGGTTTAAGCCATAATTCAGTAAGTAAATCAACAATATCTAGGGGAATGTGCGACCACTCCAAAATATAGTACAGTACTTTTTTGCTACTCACACTGCCTAATCTGAATTCAGAGATTTTTGTACATTTATGACTACAGGAAGCAGAAATGCTAAGCAAGTCCAGAGTATTCTGAGACTAGTTCATAGGTGTTTACTAGGCTAATGACCATAAGGGCCTTTTTAAGCCTAGTCATGCTTCCCAAATCTCTGACGAATTCCGATACCCTTGATAGGTGTAAGGATGGGCCTGGGAGATGAAATATTTACAGGTTACCTGCTTGCATCAGACACATAGGTGCCAAACCAGGGATGAATTTCCAGTTTTCCATCCAATTGTCCAAGTTCAGCTTGAATTGGATTAGGGAGGAACTCTGCTTCACATGGATGGGGAGCCTGTTCCATAGACAAGGTAGACTCTGGGACACATACTTATCTCTACAGCAAGTCCTATTTATATCACAAGAAAGGTTTAATTCTTTAGCATGGGTAATTCTGGTACTGTTTGTTTTCTGGATATGCAGGAGGTCCATTAGAGTGGGGTCTGACAATGCCATGTATGCCAGACATAGATCTCCCCTCAAAAGCCTGTAAGAGACAGAATACAGGGATAGAGCATTGAGGCAGTCTGCATAGGACATATTACTTATGCCCTGTATTCTTTTAGTGAGGAACCTCTGTGGAAGTTCCAGTTGTTGGATATGCCTGGTTAGGTACATACCAAAGGGGGCATTGTACTCAATGTTAGGTCTGATGAATGCCGAATACACTGGAACAATGACTTCCTTGGACTTAGATGCCATACCTTTGTTTATAAGTTGCGCAACATAGAATGATTTCCTCACCACTGTAGACACATGATGATCAAAGGCTAGATTACTATGTGTGTGTGTCCCTAGGTCCCTGACCACTGGGTCAACTCTAATTGGTGTGTTGTCAATATGATAGTCACCAGGGATGGATGACTTCTCAAAGGATACTATTATGCATTTCTTGGCATTTAGTTTTAGTCCATGACTCTGACACCAGTTGTTTGTCTGTGTCAGCCTTTCCTGGAGAATATTTGTGCCAATGTGAGAATCAATGACAGCTCCTAATTTGCAATCCTCTGCAAATTTAGGCAGACAGAGACCACTGAGAGTAGCCTTGACTTTTGAGAAGTAAATGCCAAAAAGGAGTGGTTCAAGGACTGATCCCTGAGGGACTCCACTTGTGATTGGCCTCTTTGTAGAGGTGAACTCCCCAATTCTAACTTCCTGGGTCTTGTCTGTGGGCCAGTTGGTTGTCCACCAGGCGACATACAGGTCTGTACCTAACCTCTTGAGTTTGTCAACAATGCCTGAGTGGGGTATTGTGTCAAATGCCTTGGTCAGGTCAAGGTAGGCAGTATGAATAATTTTGCCCTCATCCATTGCTTTGGTGACCTCCTCAAAGAAGTCCACCAGGTTAAGTAGGCACGATCTGCCCTTTACGAAACCAAACTGGGACAGGTTCAGTGTCTGGAGGTTTACTATACCTCTACTGATCATCTCCATGATAATTCTTTCCATGGCTTTACATATAAGACTAGTGAGACTTATGGATCTATAGTTTCCAGGGTCTGTAGATGCCCCACCTTTATGCAGAGGGATGACTGTTACCTTTCTCCATTCATGAGGCACGGGGCCTGTTTGGAGGCTACAGTTAAACAGTAATGCCAGAGGCCGTGATAGGTCATATTTCATGTTATTTAGAAGGCACCCTGGGATACTGTCTGGACCCATTGATGCAGTATTCTTGGTCTTAGAGAGAGCATTAAAGACCTGTTCCCTAGTGACAGTAGGGGGAGTTATATTTGATGATATTTCCTGAAGGAAGGTTGAGGGGGAGTGAGGAGTAAAGTTGGAGCTGAATTTATCAGCCAGGATGTTTGCTATATCTTCTGGCTCAGTATAGGTGGCTCCATTTATAATGAGGTCTGCACACAATTGTGCATTGCCTTTAAGGTTGTGGACATAGCTAAAGAATGCTTTGTGTTTGTCCTTGGTCTGAGAGGCCAGACTTACCTCAAATTACTTAATTAGTACAAATTAATTAGTACTACCGCAGAATGTAAAGTCTGTCTTCAATTTAGTACCAACTAACTTTATCATTACATGACATTTACTTCATCAAAAGCTAGCTTGTTTTCATTTTTAAACCAGGGAAAAACACTAATCCAAACTGACCACTTTCAGGTTCAACCCACAATGATACAAAAAATAAACTTTGGAGCAGTTTCTGCTTGTTTGTACCGAGCTGAACAGAGTTGTGCCACCAACCACAATTCTGAACTGAGATACTAGATGACTAGAGGCTTCTGAGCTTCCCAATTTGCTTACTTATACTATTTACTGCACTTTTTATTGCCTGCCGCCTACTTTAATATTGTACTTAAATACTGTGTACTAAACTACACTGTTGTACTGCAATTGTCTGCTTACTGTGCCTGTTAAATCATATTTTTGCTGTTTTTACTGTTTGCACAGCTCTTTTTGCTATTTTCACTGTTTACGTATTTGCTGGTACTTTTCACTGCTGCAAAGCAATCTGTTCTGCATGTTCATGTTTCCCGCCAAGCAGTGTTAAAATAGCAGATGTGTTAGCTGTTTAAAACATTCTTTAGCGTCTCCTTGCTGGTTTCCTGTTTAAAATGTGTTAAATATTCTTCAGTGTCTACAACTGAAACTAGTATAGCTAGTAGCTATAGCACAGTCCAAATACAGCACATTTTCCAGGCCATCTTTGATTGGAAATGGCCTTTCTGCACTCTAGTGAGAGGAGTGTGCTGATTGGGACCTGTCTGGTGAAGCGTGGTTGGTCTACGGCTTGAAGTAAACATCCTCATTGGTCCTTTTGAACCATTTTAAAATGTTTTTTTTTCAAGTTTTTAGCTTCTGGTATTTAAGCCCTATGTTTGAGCAGGTTTACACTTGTTTGCGAGCTGCACAATTATAAGCCATAGCCACACAGATAAATTCAACAAATTTTCCCCTTAAATACAGCTATAGCACATTAGTGTAGCCCTCATCCTTTGTACCTTTCCTGTCAAAGAAATACTGCTAGTGATCTGTAACCTATTAAACCACCAGCAGAAAACCGCCGGCAGAAATATCTATCCACTGAGCTCCTCCTTAAACTATCCTGAAAAGCCCCCCTTTGTAATAACAGTCTTCAACATAGCATTATGGAAATTTGGACTATCCTTGTTTCTCTTGCTAACCTTGTTGACTTGGGTCTCTTGAGGCAGTGCAGCAATGGCCTCATGTACACAGACAACCATCCATCCATCCATCGTCTACCCCTTTTCCCATTCTACACATGGGGTCGGGGTGTCAATTCCGCAGTGACAATCATCTTGAGCCAAGCTTTACACCACTGGGTGGCTAGCCCTGCCGTGGTACAACATTCGCACCACTCACTCGTACACACACTCTCACCTATGGCCAATTTTAGTGTGTCCAATCCACCTACTGCTTGTCTTTGGAATGTGGGAGGAAACTGGAGCACCCTCTACTAATAATCCACTCCAGTACAGAGTGTGAGAGATGTATCTACACCAAGAATCTTGAATCCATGCTCTCTCGCACTTGAGACAGTAACACTGAGGAGGTTGTCAACCCACCGCTACTCATATCATGCAGGAAAGTTCTCTCAAAAAGCTCACCGAAACACCAGAGACGTCCAAAACACAAGACTGCAACAACTAACACAGTTTCCACAGAACCCATGACACATTGTAACACCACTGTCTCACCTACTAAGCTCATATGGCGTAACACTCAAAAACTAAACTTTCTTATCATTAGAGACTCCATAGTGAGACACACAGATGTCCCACTCACCAGGCTGGACAAGGAGAAAGTCATGGTCAGCTGACTGTCTGGTGCCAGGATTTGTCAGATCATGCATACACTCATTTCTCTCAGGAACAAGTACCCTTATGACTCTGTCATAGTTCATGTTGGAGTGAATGACCTGAGACATACCTCATTGGACTATACCAAGAAAGATATAATTGAGCTCTCTGAGTATATGTCCCAGGTAGGTATGTCCTCAGCCTTGAGCAGAATACTACCCTCACCTAGAATGATTACATGATGACATTATAAACAAAAAATTATTTAATTCAAAAATTGGCTTAGTTTTTGCGTCATTCAAAAGGGAATCTATTTCCTGTCAGCCTGGGAAGTCATGGCTTACTAACCTCACTGCTTTGCCACAGACGGTATGCACCTGGCACCACTAAGCTTTCGGCTGCTAGCAAAGGCACTTGCCTCCCCCATAGTGCCTTTTTTAGGCAAGGTCTCTATAACAAACTTACCGACGTGAAATTTGACAATCATAACAAAATAAGGGTCATGCTGCTAAATGCTAGGAGCTTAAACCAAAAACTGCACATCCTGGAAGCACTTCTGTCACTGGAATATGTAGATGTCTATGCAGTCACAGAAACCGGGTTCAAGAACTGACAGAGTACCACTGCCTTGCAAAGCTACAATGCCTTTCACACCTTCAGACTGCAAAATGAACATGTGAGAACCAAAGGAGGTGGTGTTTCTATCTATATTACAGATAAATTCACCTCCCATCTAGTTAGACTGGACAACTCCAAGGAGGTACTCCAGGTACAAGTTATGGTGGGTAAGACCCCCATTCAAATCATAACCAGTTATTGATCCTCCTCCATGGGTCATGATGCACATAAAATCTACTTGATCAAACTGGAGACCATCCAAATATTGCTGAACACTCTGGTTATAGGGGATTTCAATTATCCCACCATCAAATGGGAAACCTACACTAGCACTAACTTGCTAGCGCAAAAGTTCCTTGACTTTATTAACTCAAATGTCATGGAACAAATTGTTCATACCCCAAGAGGAACAAACATACTAAATCTCACTAACATGTCAAACAGATGCACTGTTGCAACTGTCGGGATCCTCATTAGATAAATCTGACCATAAATTAGTCACTTTGAGCTGGCACTCACACCAGAACTCACAATGGGAGAAATCAAAATATAAAACTTCACCACGGCAAACTACACTCGCCTAGGTGAAGGTATAAATGCATTCCAAGCCCCAGTCCCAGCTGGAAGTGGTAACTACACCGAAGCTTAAACTAAAGTCCTGTACAATCACTTGCATAAGTGAATATACTCTGCTGTACCAGAAAGAATCAAAGCCAGAGCCCCAAATAAAAACAAGCTGCCGTGGTGGACATCCAGGATCAACAAACTTTACAATAAAAGCAAAAAGTTGCTGTCCAAGAAAATAAAAGTGAGACCCCAATAAAGGAAAAGCAACCTTCTCAGCCTCAACAGGCTAGTAAGACAACGTGTCAAATCCTCTATGGGTTCCTTTGAGAAAAACTTAGCAAGGACAGCCAGGGATAACCATAAGGCCTTTTACAGCTACGTACATATCCTAAAACGCTGGACCCAAGCATGTGCAGAACAAGAGGGTTAGACCAATACAGCAAGGAGAAGAGACTCTCCCTTCCTCATACCTGCAGCAGCACACCTGCTCCCAACAATCACTGTTTAGCAAGACAAAAAAGGTTGAAGACAGTGACCAATCTAGTACATTGATGTACTAGAATTACGCTTACAGAAAAAGGAAAGATGGATGGAAAATGAAGTACTCTATTACCGTTGGCTGACATCACAGCAGGAAACACACTTCTGAAAGACTGGCCATCAGACGTCATTACAACCAAAGATAAATCATAACTCAAGCTAGTAGTCAAGTTTAGTCGCTCAAATACAAAGTACAAAGCTGGTACAAAAATGCAAATGAGTTGCTCCTTCTGTACACTAGCCACTTACTGTTTGATAGCATACCCACAACATCATTAAATCTAACAAAGCTGTTTTCATAAGTAGCTCTATCCAGATATTGAGACAAGATGCTACAGTGTTAACATTAAGAATGTGACTGATATATGAGAGATTCAGAGAGAAAAATAAATAAAAAACTGCCTTACTTGGATGCTTCGGTTCCACAGCAACACGTACAATAGGTGTGGCTTCAAAATTCAAAGGAGTAAATGGTGGGCATGCGAGAGACGTTGACAAGGTCGCTGACTTCAGTACATAGTCCTCTAAACCACCTATACCTGAAAGGAGAGAAATAAATCACGCAATGATATAACAATCAGAATTAACTTTCCTACTCACAGATCAGTAGTTTGCTTATAACTACTGGAAACAATACAGAAAAAAAATGCACTGGAAACGACAGTCTGAATAACAAGAACGTTTTGGCTTGTCGCATCCACTCTATCTCCGTTTACCTTCCTGTAACATTACCACTGACCAGCTCCTCCCCTTCCTTTCACTTACTTACACACTCATATTTCCTCCTTGCTCACTGCTTCTTTTCTTCCCTCATCTCTTTTCACTTAAGCCCTTCCTCTTCACGTTCACATTGATTTGATTACTTTCCTATTTAATTCCTCTTTTATTGTTATTTCCTTCTTTCATCTCCCTTGCTCCCTTTTTCTTTTACTGCATTTTCTTCCTTTAAGCTTTTCCTAATTTCCATCTGCTTCATCCCCCAGTCATATTACTTCATTCTTCTCTTTTTCCAAGAATACTGTCCATCCACTAGTCAGACTTTTTTGTCTTAGTAACTAGTAATTGTCAAAAGACAAAGTTCAGAGAGAAATAATGAAAAGGGACTCAAAGGAAACATAAGGCATGCACATTTTTCAATCACGATACTCAAAATAATGGCTAATACAAGAATGTTAAAACAAGTGTAGTGGCACAGTTAGGCAAAGTAGAAACTAATAGAAGATGGTCAAATATCAGCAGTATACACCAACAAAGGCAAGGAACAGTTACAGACAACAAAATCCTGCAGGCTAATAAATAAGTGTTGGTACTAGTCACCTCCAATTTAGCCAAGGCAGAGGAATGGGTGAAAAAAGTCAACATAAGATTGCATGCTTACAACAATGCAATATGACAAAACAGCCATAACAATACAGACGTTGTCAGATTAAAACTCAACAGGAAAAAAAAAAACAAGTAATCTCCGTGGTATCCCCTAAGTCTCAAAACAACCCACTAAACAAGTGTAGTAGGTCCAAAAACAAAACAGTGTAAGAAGCTTCTCTGTGTGGAAGATTTTTCAGTCCATATATCTCTAGTTAATTACTGTATATTAATCAGATCAGACAAAAGTAGTTGAAGTAGTACTTAATAAAGGATTTTCGACTGGAGTCTGTGCACTTAATAAAGGATTTTCGACTGGAAACAGACTGCCTGCCTTGATTGGATTACTTTTGAATACTTAGTAATTCTGTACAATTACATACTTTTATTATATATATATTTTTTTCACTTAAGACGAGTTTAAGTTCGCTACTTCTACTACTTTTGTGTGATCTGATTAATATACAGTGATTAACTAGAGATATATGGACTGAAAATCTTCCACACAGAGAAGTTTCTTACACTGTTTTATTAAAATTCAACAGAATGCCATTCTCCCAGCTTTTAGCTTAAGATATTTTTTTCCAAGATCACATAGTAATAAGCCACTTTCCATGACCTAATCAACTGAACACACAAATAAAAACTAAATAAGAGTTTAGGTTCAGTTCCAGAATGAAGCATCTCATTCTTTCTCAGCTGTATTTGTATGTGTCCCAAACATCCACCCACCCACAGACACACACACAGACACAGACACAGACACACACACAGACACCACACTGTGTATTTCTAAAGAGTAACTATGTGCCAGTGGGTTGCACACTGAGAAAAGCACAAGCATGTAAGTAAACTTACCATGACAGATATTTGAATAGATCTCTGTTATAGTAGTCCAAGCTATAAGGGATGTTCTGCCAAGGATTGGACTAGACTGCCAGCTTCCAAAGCTTTAGGACACCTTCCAAGCACACCAGCCACTTTACAGCTCAAAGAGACCAGCATAAAATCAGTGACTAGGGCCCCATAACTTCAAAGTTTTCTTACCTTAGAAGATGGGTGCTAGAGTCTTGCTAAATAGGAAGATAATAATAAAAATCCCACGCCTTGACATAAAAACAGCACAGAGGTGTGTGGCTACTGCAACAGTGATCCTTTTTAGTATTTTACTTACACATCTATACCATTTTCAGCATTAGCTCACGTGCAGAAGCTGAAGCTATAAGGAATGAATATCAGGGCTTAGAATGAAAAGAAGAGGGAAGAAGAATCAGAGGGACCAAGAGCCCCTAGAGAATAGTCCTAACAAAGCCGACTCTGGACCTTGAGAAGGAATCTAGTTAATAGTTCTTGGTAAAGGTGTGTTTACAGCTGACCAGGTTGTTGCATCTAGTAAATTACTAGACTTGACCTCTTTACAAAAAGCCATGGAGTAGACAAAACCCTGACAGTGGGCTCTGACTTTGCCTGAAAGTGTCTTGTTATGGTAAGAACATAAAAGCAACGGCTTGAGACAGTCATTAAGAAACTCTCTGTTTTGACACTGGTTATCCTCCATTTCTAGAAAATAAAATGTTGATCAGAAGTCTTGAAGTTTTTTTTCCCTGACAATGTAGCATCTTTGTTGCCTATGGATATCCTCTGAGTGTGCAAAATTCTCTCTCTCTCTCTCGTTGTTATGGGTCTGGGAAGAAAACACAGAGATGAACTGCTTGGCTCACTGCAAATTCTGAAACAACCTTAGGTATAAAGAAAGGATTTGTTTCTCAGTATTACCCTATCTATGAGAAAGATGAGACAGGAAGACTTACCTAACAACTTGCAACTAAGATACTTTTCTTGCAAAAGTCAGAGCACGAAGTAACACTGTTTTCCAAATAAGAACTTCAGGGAGCCTCATGAAGTTCAAAGGAAACCATGTAATTTTCCCAGTACAAAAAATAAGATTGCAAGAAGGAGCCACCCTTTTTTGGTGGATAGATATGTAAACCCCCTTTCAAAAACTGTAGGCAAAAATGGGGAGATCTAGGTATAGACAAGCAGAGATGGGCTAAAAGTGAATCTAGATTAATTATTAAGAAAGACCACAGGATAACAACTCACACAAATATTGCAAACCCAAGGAGTGTAAACCTTGAAAGGACCTTGGTTCTTGTCATAGCATCACCCAAAAAATAATTTCCATATATCAAGATATGACTACCAATAGGTTTATTTTGCCTTATTTAATTCCTGCTGCATATTCTATCTAAAAATGTCTGTGTTGTGTGAGTAAGTTTAATCTGTGAAGTAGCATGTGATAATTGTCCTTGGTCATTTTCAAAAAAAGAGTGATGCCCGAGCCACAAGTGGGTCACCACCATTATCATTAGCGAGATCTTTTGCACCTTTAGAAACATCCTGGTTATCAGAAGAATGGGTGGAAAGACATACAGGAACATTCTGACCATGGACATGAAAGGCACCTGTTGTCCAGGCTTGTGTGACAGGAGTCCTGGAACAGAATTTCTTCAACTGTCTATTATGGCTGGAAGCAAACAGAGCTACTTGAGGAGTTCCCCACAGACAGACTAATTCCTGGTAAGTCTTCAGGTACAACTTCCATTTGACAGGGTCTATCCTGATCCTGCTCAGCCTGTCTGCAAAATATTCTGCGCTGACAAAATGTAGGTAGTGTGGAGGACAGAATGAACTAAGTCTCTCATTCCCAGGCTACCATAGCTAGTATGCAACAGAATAGGAGCTGACACCACTTGTTTATGTACCAAATCACCATGGTGTTAACTGTGATTACTAGCAGGGGGCCGGAGTCCAAAGATGGTTCAGAGATTTGATAGCAATTCTTACAGCCATCAGTTCTTTGACATTTTTTTTGCTTTCATTTGTCTTGCTTTCTCCAGAAGCCCATGACTTTTAAACCCTTGGACACAGCTTCCCAAGCAAAGTCTCATGCATTTATGGTTATAGACTGAGTATGGATGGTAAGGAAAAAAGGATGAGATGGGTTGACAGACAACTGATTCACCCATCAGTGAAACTCTCTCTTTTTTTTTATAAATTCCAGCAATGGAATTTGAAATTAAGTTGTGTGTGTGTGTGTGTGTGGGGGGGGGGGGGGGGGCAAAGAAACCATGAAAACAGAAGAGGCCATGAAACCCAGTATTCTAAGGCATTCCCTGAGAGATGCCAAAGTCTGGTTGGAAAATATCAGAAATTGTTCCTTGTAACAGTCTACTTTGTCCTGAGGAAAGAAAGCCGTAGTAAGGGATGCTTCCAAAAGACATCCCAGAAACAGTATTCTGTGAGATGGGATGAAAGATTTCTCTACATTCACATGAAACGCAGGTCGAGAAAAAGTTTTTTTTTTTAATCATGCCACAGATTCTTGACAACTTGTGAAAGAACCTATAAAAATAAGGTTGTTGTTGTGTCTTTTGGCTTATCCCATTTAGGGGTCGCCACAGCGGAACTCCGGTCCGCTAATGTTTGGTAGTGGATTTTTACGTGCCGAGTTACCAGCCCTGATGCACAACCTTCAATGAAGGCACGCCCATTCACGCATGCCTCCACACAGAAGACGCTCTAGCCGAGAATCGAACGCGACAACGTCTTGCTGTGAGGCAACAATGCTACCGCAGCACCACTACCGCGGATAGTCATTTAAATACAGAACAATGAGAATGCCCTGCAACTTGCAATAGGCTACTATAGGAACAAGGAATTTTTTAAACAGTTTTAGAGCTGTTGACAAACCAAAGAGAAAAAAAACCCAGAAAACTGAAAATGTAAACCAGACAGATAAAAAAACACCTGAAATCTTTGAAAATTGGAATGTGATGCAAAGGTTTAGAAAAAAAAGTTTTAGGACAGGTCTCCAGGTTCCTTATTTCTTTAGCATCAGAAAGATCCTTGAATAAATTTATTTCATCCTAGTTGTGGGGGAATGGGTTCTATAACCCCCTGACACAACATCTGACTTGGTATAGGAGGAAACTAGGAGATTTGATTGGCTGAATGAAGAGGAACCTCTTAAAAAAGAGGAAAGGAATTTCACTGCCAGTTGTTGTCTTTTTGCATGATTCTTAGAACCCAAGTCTAAAGTTATCTGGTACCAGAGAGGAAAGAGAAGGCTTAGAATTGGGAACATTTTACAGAATTGTCATGGTGGTAAAGAGAAAGTACATGAAGGGGCACATAGTCAATTTCCTTAGACTGACCTTGGTTTTGAAGGGACCCCACTTTCTTCTTTGAACCTTCTTGCCATTGTTTTTTGAAATTTTGCTTGTGTCTTGCTGGGCATGCTTATTCTGTTTCCTAAAAAAAAAAAAAGGAACTTGAACTGGAAGACAAGTTTCTATTCTATTTTGGCAATAGGGGTTGAAAAATCTGGGTAATCCCCCTAAATTAACTTTTTCCCTATCCTCCAACCTTTTAACCACCTTAGCAGATCACCCCGCTCTCCTGTTAGTACTGCTGATTTCAGTTCCTATCAAATTCCCTTCATTTTGTGATTCATGGAAAATCCCCCCCCCCCGAAAATTTCCTGCAGATACCCCCGAAAATTTCCTGCAGATACCCACGGAGTCAGCATGGAAAGGAGTTGTTAAGGAATCAGGCTCGCTCGCTCACTATCTAAAAGGTGGCTTATGAAAACATTTCCCTCTCTCACAGCTATTTAGCTATCTTGCTTTTTTTCCCACCCTTTCCTTTATGTGGCATACTACTCTCTTACCTTTCTCATCCATCCTGCAGAATACACCCTCTCTTTTAGTATGAGATGTCAGTTAGGCATCCATACATTTGCTGTCTGGGTAAGTACACTGCTCAAGGGCCCTTTTTAGGCATGAACCGTACCAAAATTATAATGCGTCTATGAAAACTGTCACGCCAATTTTCATTTTCAATTAAATGCATCAAACTCCTCATGCACAGTGGTTGAAATGTCCCCAATTTTGCCTCATGTTTTATCCTGTCCCTCAATTGTTTTGATTTTCTGTAAATAACTGCAGGTTGCAGTCATTCAACAATGCCAGACATTACACTTAAGAAGTATGGATGTTGATATAAAGTATGTTCTATTAACTTAGAGGATTAGAGTAAAATTTACAAATCATCTCTAAAAAAGTCTTTCGGCTTTTTCCAGTTAGGGGTCGCCACAGCAGAAATCCGGTCTGCTAATGATTGGCAGTGGATTTTTACAGTGCAGAGTTGCCAGCCCGACGCACAACCTTCATAGAAGGCACACCCATTCACGCTCGCTCCTACCTGCATGTCTTTAACATCACTCGACCACGGGGAGGACAAGCAGACTCCACATAGAAGGCGCTCCAGCCAAGAATTGAACAGGAGAACCTCTTGTGTGAGGCGACAATGCTAACCGCTGCACCACTGCGGCTACCTTACAAATCATCTCTGATTCTGAGTATTTGTTTCTGAATTATTTTTTTCACTTTGTTTAGAATTCTTAAGAAATAAGTGAGCTGTATCATGCCAACTGCACTTTCTACTAACATTTTTATTTATTAATATGAAGAATATTTTATTACTGCTATACAAATTCATCACATTTTATTGGCTAACTAATGCAGTGAAAACATAAAAACTAACACCTCTGTGTCTACATCAGCCATAGACAAACAGTGTTATTAGAATTGAGCCTCTGTATAACAACAAACTCCAGCATTCTGTGTTACAGTTCAACATAATTAGTCTTGGGTAAGGTCAAAATACTTTGCTTCCCTAGGAATTTCCAACACCCTGGCTTGCAACTTTTGTTCAGTTAGCATATAAAAGGTATCATAGCAACACATACCTTACAGCTTTTTTCTAAATTAACTGTGTTCTGAATTTAGAATTCAAAGAACTATACTGATGGCGTGTTATGCATCCTTTGCATTAATACTTATCTCTCATTCCTGAACATGGATTTTGCATACACCGGGCGCTGACGGTAATGAGCATAAATAATGATGCCAATGCACATGCATCAGTTAACATGTACTACCAATATGTTATGAGGAAGGCATGGTTTTGCACTTGACAGTACACTTTGGGTTTCATGCTGAAAACATTAGAATGTTGTGAATTACTGGATTGTGTGAATAATGCTACCATTCTTATTTCACAAAATGCTAGTCTTAATGTTAATTCACTGTTGCCATGGTTACAGATTCTATCCCTGTAGTGAAAGTGCTCCAAGCTTTGGTTATATTTAGAATGTTTAAAGGTTGGGTTTTAAAATGCAGGTATTACAGAACACATACTTGCTGTGCTCTACACTGCAAGATTCAAGTCCCACAAACTTAAAGATTCAAACATGAATCCAATTACTGCCTTTCACTCACTGTTTGACCTTAAGCATGTCACTCAACTGTCCTGCAACTGAGATTCACTGTCACATTTTTCTGTTGTTCCTAAGCCATCAATTTTTTAATATGCCTTCAACATTCAAGCTCACTGTGCTACAGACTCTATCGTACTGCAATCCATTTTTTTCAAATGTGAAAAAGGTTATTCAAGGACAGCATTAAGGAAGAGAAGCTGCAAAATGTTGACAGATATGTCCAATGATATGTGGTGGTGACTACACAATATGGAAATGCTTGAAATAAATGGCATAAATGTAAGTCAGAAAATGGACACACAGAAATCACTTCAATGACCTGCTCTATGAATACGGTTACAGCTGCCCCTACCATGGTATAAATCAAACTTAGCTTAATAAGAAATCTCAGTTATACTTGCTAAATCATTCTGTGAGATTACTGACAATAAACCAACATATTTAATGAGGCTACGGTTTTGGAATAAGGAGAATCCAAACTAACCATACTGCATTCCTCATAGTGTTTTTATATTTTATGCGATTTGCTAATATTTTCTAAGACAAATGGAAACAAACTTCTTAGGTCAAGAAAAAGTAAACATAAGATTAGAAACATAAGTAATGCTGTTACAGAAAAACAATTACCATCACAATACCAAACACACTGAATAAAAATAATATTAAGGGTGTGGGGCATTCACTGCATTTCATGAAGTGATCCTGCAAGGAAAAAATGTTAGATCCCCCATATAGACTGATTGCTTCAGCACAGAGATCCAAAACCTATCCCCTGGCTATAGATATACATACATATATATGGGTCTACTTCAGAAGACTGACAAACCAAGATTGAATCCCAAAAAACTGAAAATTCAAAATAATGAATAATGTAATTTGCCCCTTCTCCACTGTTGTGCGATTTTGGAGTTGGTGTATATATAGTTATCAGGGGGGGGTAGGGGTGCTGCCCCCCCCCCAACATGAGGGGTGCAGGGGGGCTTTCCCCCTGCAGTAAAAATGTGTTCAGTATTTTGAATTTTCAGTCTTTTGGTTTGTCAGTCATCTGAAGTAAACCCATATAGATACAAACCTACACACAAACATATATATATATATATATATATATATATATATATATATATATATATATATATACACACACATATACATGCATACATATATATATATATATATATATATACATACATATATATATATATATATATATATATATATATATATATATATATATATATATATATATATATATATATATATATATATATATATATATATATATAAAATTGAAGAATATATTGAATAGATACCCCCATGTACTTAAATACTCATGGGTTTTTTAGGGAAATTAACCCTGGAAATGTGTAGTAATAACATTATTTTTTTAACAGTGGACGCCACTGAACTTTGCATCAGTACACCACATGATGTTACTGGATGACAAGGAAGTGATACTTATTACTGACCTGATGGAGTTGATCTTATGAAATGTTTTTTTATTTTTTGAAGAGGAATTTTGTAGGAAGCTAAAGGGGTAGCAATGGGGGCAGAGTGTGGTCCATTTATGCTAATTTATGCTTATGTGGGGAAAAAAAATCACACGTACAGAGTTCCCCTATCAACAATGCTGGAACTTTTACTGCAGATTCCTGGACAATATATTTATTATACGGCAAGAGAATTCAAAGATTAAGGCTCAATTTCAGGAATATATAACAGGGGCAACCATATTTTTTACCATTTACACACAAAAATTCTGTTCAGTCCACTCACTTGTTAGATGTGAATTTGGTCATTAAGGGTGACATTTTCATTGCATCTATTTATAGAAAGAGTACGTTTTCCAACTCTTATTTACATTTCAGAAGTTGCTAATCTTGGTACTTTAAGAAGAACTTGGTCAAAGGACAATTTGAGTGGCAAGAACGGTTTCCAAATGTGATAATTTTAGGACGGAGTTGAATACTGTGTGGGAGGTTCTTTTGGAGAGGGGATATCCCAGAGATTTGCTTTCAGATATTTATGCAGAGGTGGTTAAGAGTAGGGGTGTCAAATATGTCCCGTTACTAGGAAATCCTATAGGGAATAGTGGACAAGCGACTCTCCCTGCTGAAACATCCATTTATGAGAATTTTATGACTTTGCGACTACAACAGTTCACTTGTTAAGAGTATTATTAGAAACAATCGGTCCATTCTCAAAATAGATTTGGACATCCATAAAATAGATGGAGAAGCACTGTAGTTTGTTTATAAGTCTGACAAAAACATAAAAAGTATATTAGACACCAACAAGTCAGGTGATGGACAGAGAAAGGAAGGGGGACCCTACGTTGGAATTGCAAAGTGTGGGAAATGGAACTGTTGCCTGTATATTTTGCATAAAAAAACATCACTTTGAAGAATTTTGTGGTACCAAAATTGATTTTATGAATGGCAATTGTGAAAAAAAAAAGGTTTAGTTTACATGGTGGTTTGCGAACAATATCAGTCTTTTTATGTTGGCATAACCAAGAGAAAACTGGGAAGACGTAGTTACAAATATATATACAACATTAGGAAGCAGAATGATAATGTGCTGTATAAACACTCCTGATTTTGTGACAGTTTTACCAAACCTGAGTTTGGTATATTAGAAAAGACACCCCCTAATATTAGAGATGGCCAATGTGAAGCCAGAATAGATTATAGGGTGCTAATCTGGCAAATTAAGTTGGATTCCACTTCAATTCTGGGGTTAAATGATTATATTTCCATACATCTTGGGCTGCTAAATTGTTTTATTTACATTTATTACATTTGCATTTTTGTATTTGTACACTGTTTTGCGATATTTATTCAGAGACTGATTTCTTCTGTTTTATGAAAGATAGGCAGGCTTTGAATGTTATTTATATATTTTTTCTTTTTATAATTAGTAGTTGAAATATACGAAAAATAAAGTTGTTGTTCATTATTTGCGAAGATAGGGATTTTTATTGTTTAACATTTTTTGGTGTAAGGTGTGTGTGTGTTTCTTTAATAAACCTAACTTGCACATACTATTATCTAATCAATTGGCAGTTGATAGAAATATTTAATTTGATGGTTTTATGCTTGAAGCATTCTGATGAAGTCCTGAGTTTCTGGGACGAAAGTGCTAAACCTATTGGATTTAATAAATAGAATTACTATAAAGGCTCAGTTTGTTTTTTTATGTGCCATGTTGATGGTTTTTATCTCTCAGAAGACGTGAACACGCGTTCTGATTCTTGATCACTGATTTAACATTAAATGCCTGGCTAAACAGTTGAAGTACCTTAACTTCTTGGTACACCACAGATGAATACAATTGACACAAGTACATTATAGTGTTGATTTTTAATACATCAATCAACTATGCATGCAAACCTGTTTAACTTTTCATCTCATAACAACTGCATTTTTGTAAATGGCACTTCCAGGACATAACAGTAGCAAAATGCAACATGTTTAGTTGATTCAGGTATATGGGACTGTCACAAAATATGAATAAGATTAAATCCCTTTGTCTGCTCATTACTACTCTTTACATCATGTATTTCTACCACAGCTCAACTTGGTAGTTGTCTGTAGAGAAGGGAGGGGCATATACATCTCCACAGCAGTTTGTCAAAATCCCAGAAATACCTGCACTGTCTGAGATTTTCTCTGTTTACAAACTGCTGCATATTTGTTCATTTTTACGATTTAGTGATTTGCTGGTACAAAGAATAACTAACCTTCACAGGTTGGTTTACAATCGTAATAGTTCTGCAATACAATCGCGCAGTTACAGGATTATTCTTGCTTATTAGGAATAGATTCAGAAAATACAGTGGTCTTCAAGCAGCTTTAGTTTTCTCATACAGCATTATGTCAGTTCAAAGATAAATGCAGAAGAAATACAAGTTCAATTTAGATTTACAGCTCTTTCATTCTACACTTTGGGAACTATTTTTTGTCAAGTTGATTACTACTGAAATGATTTAAAGCTAAGCAACAAAACATACAGCTCATATTCTTTGAAGTTGATAAATCTCTTCTGTCAACTGAGTAAAAAAAAAAAAAAAGGTTCCTTTACTGTCCAAATATACAGAACTACTAGCAAGTAGCAATTTCTCACATTTGCTCTTCTGTGAGGCCATTTTGGAGTCTTGGAACAACTGCTTAGCTGGATTGATGGTTGAGGAAGTATGCTGCAGAGACTGCTAATGAGTTTACTAAGGAAACTCGCATCCAAACTAAAAAGATTTTAAGCCTTTTCTGGCAAATCTATATTTCCAGAATGTGCTTTAAAAACTGACATATCTCAGCCTAAACAGTTAAAGAAACTCAACCCTTCATATGCAATCACTCTACAGAACCGGAGATGTTTTACAAGAAGAAGTTATGTACTCACCTTAACGTTCCATGTGAGTTGTTCCATCTCGCCTTCATTCTTTACTGATGGGTTCATAGCCAATCCATCGGCTCTGATACGGCCGTTTGCAAAGCTCAAGTTTTACCAGTAGCTCGAGACCAAGCCCCTTATCCCATGATGCACTGCTGGAATTACCTCAGATCTTGTTTGCTGCGTGTACTATGTGCAGCGGTAGCATTGTTGCCTCACAGCAAGAGGTTCTTCCATTCGATTCTCGTCTGGAGTGCCTTCTGTGTGGAGTCTGCATGTCCTCCTCGCAGTCAAGTGGTGTTCGAAAGACATGCATAAATGGGCGTGCCTCCGTTGAAGGTTGGGAGTCGAGCTGGCACCTTGGCACCATAAAAATCTACTGCCAATCATTAGCAGACCAGAGTTCCACTGTGGCGAACCCTAACTGGGAAAAGCCAAAAGAAGAACTATATCCATATAAGAGAACTACCCTCCCATACAGAGGAAGAAGAATTGAGCAACCAGGATGAGACCAGCCTCTAGATCAACTATCAGCCAGGTGGGGGATGGAGGGAGGGTCGTAAAACTGAAGGTGAGATGGAACAACTCACGTGGAACGTTATGGTGAGTACATAACTTCTTAATGTGAAGTTGTCCAATCTCGCCATTCATTCTTTACTGATGGGTAGCGTCCCTAGCACCCTCAATCTTGAGTGGCTCATGGGAGTACATTCTTCAGGACCGGAGACCCAAAGGAAGCCCTGTTCCTGGAGGTCTTATCAACTTTGTAATAAGTAATAAAGGTATGAGGTTTGGACCAAGTGGCTGCAGCACAAATGTTATCAAGGGGCAATTTGGGTTGGAATGCAGAAGATGTAGAAACTGCTCTGGTAGAGTGAGCTTTAATCTTGTGTAGTAACGGCATATTAGCAGCTGAATAAACAAAAGTGATACAATCAGATAGCCATTTAAAAAGCATTGTTTTAGCCACTGGTCTACCTTTTCTGGCTTCAGAGAAAGACACAAAGAGCTGGTCTGATTTTCTAACATTTTTGCTCTGTCCAAATAATATCTGAGCAGTCTGTGAACGTCAAGTTTGTGCAGCATATACTCTAGTTTATTGGAATGGTTAGGGAAGAAGACTGGCAACTCAATGACTTGGTTGATATCAGATTCCGAACAAACTTTGGGCAAAAAAGAAGGATTTGTCCTAAGAGATACTCTATCAGCATGAAAAATCAAATAAGGAGGACTGATAGATAAGGCTTGAAGTCCTGACACTCTGCAGGCAGAAGTAATAGCCACCAGAAATATGGTTTTCCATGATAAAAATTTGAGAACACAAGCTGATGCTGGTTCAAATGGGGAAGAATTATACGAGACAGCATAATGTTTAGATTACAAGGAGAATAAGGAGTTTTCAATGAAGGCCTCATGTGAAAGGTTCCTTTGAGAAAGGCCTTGGACAACTTGTGGAACATTATGTTTAGCCCTTCAACTCAGAGATGAAAGTTAGATATAGCAGCCAACTGGACCCAAAATGTTGTGGCTGCAGCTCCTTTATTAAAGATCATAGTCAAGAATTCTAATATGGACATCAAGGGGGCTTGATAAGGATCAATGTTCTGCTTAGAGGCCCAAATGGAAAATCTCTTCCACTTACTAAGATATAATCTTCTGGTGGACGGCTTATGGGAAGACAAAAGGATCTGCCTAGTTTCATTAGAAAGGTTGTGAAGCCTGGCTATGAGGGGAACTGCAGCAGCCAACTGTTAGCTTCAGTGACTGCAAGGAAGGATAGAGGTCCCCCGATGGATGTGTCAGAAGGTCCAGAACTGGGTTCAGAATCCATGGATCCTCCAAGAGATGATGATGAAGAAATAGGAACCAAATCTGCCAAGGCTAATGAGGAGCTATAAGAATGATGGTCCTTCCCAGCGACTATGCTTTCTGTAGAAGTCTGAGTATTAGCGGGATTGGAGGGAATGCATAGAGGTGACCCGCGGACCAATCATGTACGAGTGCATCTATTGGGGGCTCTCCCAGATGGGGAATCAGGGCAAAGTAGCTTCTGCATTTTGTGTTGATGTGACTGGCAAAAAGATCGCAGCAAGGCTGGCCCCATTTGCGGAAAATCCTGTCCACAATCTCTTGCTTGAGGGACCACTCATGCGGCAACAAGATTGCCCTGCTCAGTTTGACTGCTATCACGTTGGATCTCCCCGGGATCTGCGATGCCAACAGAAAGTGCTGGGAGGAGACAGCCCACTGCCAAACTCTGAGGGCTTCATGGCAAAGGGGAGAAGACTTGGTCCCACCTTGATTCTTCAAGTATCAGATTACTGACATATTGTCTGTCTGAATTGCAATTGTCCCTAGAGGAAGAGAATCCTGGAAGTACTGCAACACCAGAAGTACTGTTCTCATCTCCAGAACATGTGACTCTTGATCCGTCCATGTCCCCACCCTATCAGGGAAGCATCCGTGGTCACAGTGGCTACTGGAGGGGGGTAGTACAAAGGGGCATCCTATGGTTAAATGAAGAGATGTCAACCACCACTGAAGATCTCTCTTGCAAGAGTTTGTAATTAAAATCATGTGATTCATTGGAAGTTCCTGATAAGGCCATTGTGTGAACACCAGCCACTGAAGAATCCGCATATGCATCCTTGCTAATGGTTTGGCCAAGATCGCTACAGCCATCAAACCCAATACTTTTAAAACTTCTGCGGCTGGTGCTGTGTCTTTCAATACTAACGAGCTGACATGCTGGCGAAAAAGAAAGACCTTCTTGACTGGTAATCGTAGAGTGGTAGCTGAAGTGTCCAACTCTGCCCCTATAAAGATGATATGCTGTGATGGCGACAAGGCAGACTTTTCTGAGTTGACTGTAATGCTGAAGTGATTGCAGAGTGTCAGAGTGTATTCCCTTTCCTGAATCAGTTGATGCCTGGTGGAGAGGGTAAGGAGCCAATCGTCTAGTACGTAAACACCTGGAATCCTAGACGCCTCAGGTGAGCTGTGACCACTGCCATGCATTTGGTGAACACTCTGAGGGCTGTAGTGAGACCAAAGGGCAGGGCTCAAAATTGATCATGATTGGCTTCCTGCCAGAAACACAGGTAATCTCTGGATGGCCTGGCCATTTTTATGTGGTAGTACGCATCCTTGAGATCTATCGAGCACATCCAATTGACTTTCCCTAAAAAAAGAAGTATAGACTGTAGCATGACCATCAGGAACTTCTCTTTCTTCATAAAATGGTTGAATCTGCTGAGGTCCAAAATTGGTCTCCAGTCCCCTGTTTTCTTTGGAACCAAACAAATCTTGAGTAAGTTCTGGATCCTGTTTGGTCTGCTGGGAATGGCTGGATGACTCTTTTTTTCTAACAACTTGTGGACCTCTATAGTTGCTTGTTCCCTGTAACTGGGTGGAATGTCCGGGATTCTCCTTGCAGGTGTGGGTGGATTGGAGAACTGTATGAAATACTCTCTGGAAATAATACTTTGTACTCAGCTATCATTTGTTATATCTTGCCAGGCATCTGGGAACAAAGATAAGTGACCCCTGACTGCCTCCAGAGCAGGACAGCTGGGCCTCCTTTCAGGAGCACTGATAGGGTTGACCAGAGAAGTGATCTCTGTCACCCTGGTGTTGTGGACTCCCTCTGCCGCAAGGTTGGTGTTTTCCATTATTATCCCCCCTGCCCCTAGAGGGGGGTTCACCACATGTGTCCTGAAAGGCTCTTTGGGCTATTCGAAACCACATTTTTCCTCCCCCTTGGCCTTTGGGGTAAGGCTGAGTATGGGTGGAAAAATGGTCTCCGAAGGCAGACACAGTCTTTCCCCTCCTGCTCACACCTGGTCAAAGTTTCCTTCACTTTAGGCCCAAAGAGAGATGAGCCATCAAAAGGAGTGTTCACAAATGAAGACTTAAAGGGCTCCGCATAGAAACACAAGCGCATCCAGGAATGTCTTCTTAGAGCAATTCCTGTACCCGCTGCCCTACTCGTCCCATCAGCTGCATATGATATGAGACGCATGGACGAGTTCAAAATGGAATTTAGGGTAGCAAACTGGGCTGCAACTTTGTCAGAAACCCCTACAGCTACAGTACCCTGAAGAGCATCTCCTAACTCCTTAAGGAGATCTCTTGGCAGTCTGGTGAAATGGGTCAAATAGTTCAGTAATCGGAGTGTAAAAGACATATCTATCCATGATCCTGGACTCTCTGCTAGGAAGATGGATAGATGAGGACGTCTCAGACATTTCCTTTTTGGTGGCCGCCACCACCACCATGGCATCAACAAGGACTCCTTTGGACAAAAAGGATTTATCTACGGGAGCAGAAATAAACTTATTAGGCTTCCGAGGGACAGGTTCCATGGACTCCGGTGACTCCCACGCCCTCCGAGAGATCAGCTGCATGAAAACATCAAAGGGTGGAACCACCCAAGAGGTGGATGGTTGAGATCCGAAAGCCTTCAGGAGAACTGACTCATCCTCAGTAGGGCTTTTGGACTGCCAATCACCCCTCTGCCTAAGGATCTCTAGTATCTCCACACAGGAGATATCCTCAGATGGGGATCCTGGGGACCCTTCTGACTCATCCAAGTCAGTGCCAGATGTCAAAGACTCCTGTTGGGAGTCCAAGTGTCTCCTCTTGCACAATCTTTTCCTGGGGGCCTCCTCTGAGGAGGTCCTGGAAGAGCAGGGGCCACCCTGTGGGGCTACCTGACGCTCAGGGTCTCTACGTTTAGCCTTGACAATGGAGGCAGAAGTGGACACAGGCACTTTGGGGGAAGAAGAGGCCAGACCTGGTGTTGAGGATGTCTTTGGGGACAAGGCTCTCCTCATGGCTTTGAAGGCATCATGGCTCCGAGGAGAAGGAGTTGATGGATCCAAAGGAACTGCCAGCCCCTCCTGCACCGAGGCTGTGGGCTCCGAGCCGGCGGCAGGAGCCAATCCCATCCGAGCCGAGGCCCAGAGAGGAAGAGTCGGTGCGACTATCCTCTCCAGACCCAACAGGAGAGTGTCGACTCCTAAAGTCCTCGGTCGGCGCCAAGGACATCAGTGTAGATGGAACAAAGGACACCAGAGCAGGCCTCAGCTTCAAAGGCTCCACAATCAGCAGGTTGGCCCCCTCCAGCTCTGAAGGTCCGGTACGGCTCAGAGGAAAAGCAGTCAAATCCAGGGTGGTGGTCTTCGGTTCCGACACTAGGATCGGAGCTGACAGCAATTTAGCAAGGCCTGGTGCCCATAAGAGCTTCTGCACCAATTGGTCCATATCCAAATCCAACATGCTGACAGCAGACCTAGAGGAATGCACCTACGGTGCTGCTTGAAGGAGTGGAGATGCAGGTCTCACAGATACTGGCTCCAGAACTGTGGGCCGGCTCCGGAACAAAAAGACACTCGGCTCTGAGAGCTGTGAAGCCAATGTCCCAGAATCCTCCACTTTTTAGACATTTTTGATTCTTTAGACGCCTTGGAGTCTCATGAAGATTTAGAAGACTTGGAGGACTTGCTGTCCCCATCCTGGTCACTCAAAGCTTCGTAAAAAGGATGCTTCAGCAAACCTCTATCAACAAGCTTCCTTTTCCTCTCCAATAAAAACCACGAGGAAAAGGAGTAGCAAATACTGCAGGACTCCTGCAAATGTACAGCACCTAAGCAATAAACTCACTGAACGTGTCCATCAGTCCACAAACATCTTTTGTCCGCAGTCTGGACATTTCTTGAATCCAGACTTTGGGTGTTAGTTTTTGTCCTCAGACATATCCAAAGAAAAATTCCTTTAAGCTTAACACTAAAAAAAGCCACACAAGCCTAAATAAAGCCTAATAAGTAACACTCAGTTATATCACCAAAACCACGCCATGGCTCAAATTAAAAGGCCTAGAAAACAGGTAATTAAACCAGGATAATTAAGAAAACACACAAACTCTAAACAATGGCCCACGGGCCAGCACTGGCTAAATATGTATATAATATATATCTATATAATTAGAGAAACAACCAGGCCAAACACAAGGCCACTACAACTAAGCCAAACTATTTAACAAGCACACGAAGGGAAAGAGAGCTTATAAGAAACTACAGAAACCACTATATGACTAATCTATAAATAAGATCAAAGATATATCAAAATATTATAGAAATAACTTGCAAAAAACGCGTTTTTGGTTTGAGCAAAACTGGAACCTCTGAGAGCCGTGCCACTGCAAACTAGATCTGAGGTAATTCCAGCAGTGCATCATGGGATAAGGGGCTTGTTCTCGAGCTACTGGTAAACCCTGAACTTTGCAAATGGCCGTATCGGAGATGATGGATCAGCTCAGAACCCACCAGTAAAGAATGAACGGCGAGAGTGAACAACTTCACATCTGCTGATATCTATGTGCCAGTGTTTTAAAAATCTGTTTCACATTTAGTCGCTGTTGGCTACTATTAATCTATGTGCAAATTATCATCTCATTTTTGTTGTTCTAGTCCGTCTAATCAGGGATTAAACTGAGTTTTCTGGTAAGTTTTCCAATTAACTTAGACTTTGAGCTACATCATAAACTCTTCATACTCTATAATCTGTTTGGTGTAAGTGGAGACAAAAATCTATTTATCTGGTCCAGTAATTAGACTGCACAGTCTCATGACAGTAAAGAACAGCTAACAAGTATTGGCAGTTGTTTCTTTATTCTGCCTGTTATGTCCACCTCAGTCCATAATGTAAAAAACATTAACTAATCTCTAGTAATTGCTGAATTTCTTGCATCACTGTTTTTTTAACTTTTATGTTATAGTTACATAACGATGGTATCTAACCTATTTTCTCAAAAACTAACATCTCATATCTGAATAGCTATGGTGCCCACCCATATTTCCTCAAAAAAAACCCCTAACATTGTAGGGTTTATATCTTACTCCTCTAGTATTGAAGATCTTGTCTGCAATGTGGTATTGCAGAAGCTAAAGCTATTCCTTCCACAGTGCTGTACTATACAAGACTATTTCCTCCCCATACCCCAACTTTTCCTAAAAGAAGCCAAATACTAATATGGAATTTCCTCTGGCATTCTGCTGAGGCTTCTTAAAACAACAGCTGGTAAGTGCTGTAATCTTACACAAATCTAATAACTCATCAGGTATTGTGATGTCTTTATCTTCTTTTAACTATTTGTAACTTCAAATACAGGCCATACATTCTCAAGCAGAGCCTCAAATGACCTAGCAAAGTTGTGCCATCTGTTTTTATTCAAGACTATCCAGAAAGGAATATTGCAGACACCATTTCAAACTAAGTAGCAAGCAAAGCATATCTGACTTTCACAACATAAAGTCTTACACACATATTACAGTCTCCTATGGCTGGACTGGAAACTAATAATTTTAACTGCATGTTGGGTACTGTCCTTGTGTTTCCTGGCTTTAGCTGCACCACACAATATGCGCAGGCACACACAAACACATTAAATACTGTAGTAAATAGCTGAAACATAGATTATTTACATAATTGGGTCTATTTTTGTGTATTCGACAGTTTGATCTCTCAACTCCATTATTCAAAGGTACTTATTAACTTCAAATTCTGCTAAGGAGGATCTAATTTACCTAGTTAGCAGTGATTGTTGTTGCCAGATCTGTGAATCCTGAATGTGTCCCAGCTCCTTCACATTTACAAGCATTTCAAACAACCAGATTGTGAGAAAATTTACAATGACATGGCACCTTCTCATGGGAGTGATATTCAAAGAAAAGGCAAGCATGTAACATTTTACAGCTGCAGTCTTATATTACAACAGATAATGTGCATTCTTATTCTGAATGTGGTACATCTCAAAAAAATACTCCTCTGTTTGATAAATAAAATTCCAATTCTAAATGCTTCAATCAGTTTTCAAATATCTAAATTAGATCACACAGCAATGCTGTTGCATAGTTTGCCTTCCTGCATTATCAAGTCAGTAACGACATTCATAATTATATCTCCACAAAGAAATCTCTCTTAAGTAACCTACTAGCATTAAATTCACTGGTTATTTCTTGATACATGCCCTAATGAGTAAAGTTTTTCAGTCTACATGATAAATCCTTTGTCTTTGCCATTATCAAAAAATAATTCAGCTACAGAACATTGTAATATTTTGTTTTCTTAGAGGTGTAAGCAATATGAATAAACATTTGGCAAATACTCTGGGAGTGGTTTTTACGAAAAAAAAAAACTGAAAACATGAACATGTTGTGTTACTTTAAACCGGATACATTTTTGTGAGGAGGTATAGAGAGATAGGGATTCATCCATGCTCAGGGTTGTCATGTGAGAATTCAATACCCATATCAATCAAAAGGAAAACAAAATCTGACTTCTAGGAGTACGAGGACAGAGAGGAAACTGTAAGATAGTCTTTTCAAAGATATTTAGCTTTACCTTCATTTTCCAGTAGAACATGAACTGTTGCTGAATTGTTACCCTTCAATGGCAAAAAATCTATGAAGCCCACTTTTTATAAAATGATTTCTCAGTGGGCGTTATTCTGCTATTTGTTATATTCTTTTTTAAACTAAAGAGCAGGAAAAGATACATTTATTAAAACAAATATTTAGTTTTTCTTTTCTTTCAAATGCCATGGCAATATCATCTCTCAATGAAAGGGGATAATAAGTAGTATACCTGAGTTTAGTTTTCAGTTTCCCCCCAAAACAAATCATTATGGATACTGCAGCCCTTGATACAGTTGCAGCCATATCCCAAGCACATACTGATCTAGAAACACTGTTTTCATCAACAGCAGAAACTATTTTTTCCTACTACTAGGAATATACAACAAGCTTTCTGAGCTGTGTTCTAAAATGGATCTTTTATAAAATCCCATGCTGCC